>NW_026848177.1:0-244238 GCF_030411735.1 Phialemonium atrogriseum | reverse complement strand
CCCCCCCCCCCCCCCCCCCCCCCCCCCCCCCCCCCCCCCCCCCCCCCCCCCCCCCCCCCCCCCCCCCCCCCCCCCCCCCCCCCCCCCCCCCCCCCTGGCGTCTGCGGCATAGCCACTGGGTTGTTTCTAGTCTGGGCAGAACGAGAGAGATGGTCAATGAGGAGAAAGACGAGGCGACGAGTATGATGGGCTTAGATGTCAATGCCGCCGGAGCAGCTCGTCCAGTGTTTGCTGAATCGAATGGTCTCAGGGGGACGGCTTGTTAATTTGGGTCTACACTTGCTTCCGAATCTTATCTGGTTGTCGCACCCGCCGCACTAATCTGCTTTAGGAAGTAGAGCTTGATACAGCCCAATGGCTTCCTGCTGTCAGCCAGAAGCACTCAGCCACAGCACTGTCAATTATTAAACCAATAAGGTTACCAGCTGAGACCCACAGTAACGCACCCGTGGCTGGTGGCCGTGACTTGGACATCACGTTGCAGCCCGTGTTCAACTTTCTACAACCCACACCAGTCGCGGTATGCGTCTTTCTTTCAAACGAAGTGCCCCTAAGGAGCACCAAAGGTTTCTCAACCAAATTTCAATGGGGACTCTGGGACTCGAGATGGCGCGCTTCTGCGAGCGTTACCACACCGATACGACTCTCCGCTGGTCTCGGCTGCCAAAGTCATCGCGAGCATCCCCCCGGACCTTGGGCAGACTGTTCTCAGTTTTGCAAATTCGAGACTCTCCCGGAGCTGCCTCTGCTGAGTGACTACAATGCCTAGTTCTTCTACACTATAACATCAATCCATTCATCATGTTACCAGGTCCGGCAAGTATAAGGGCTTCAGGCGATCAAGGCAGAGAGGGTGCAGATGGGATCATGTGCAATGCACTAAGACCCTCTAGGCTAGAGGGTCCAGGCGGAATTGAGGTAATAATAACGATTGGAGTAGTAGGCAACCTAGCGGGTTGCACGTCTCTCTGATCCTAGCATTGGTTATTCCTTTGCAGCCGGGGCTGACCGAGTGCCTTCGATTACGCTCAGCCCGTTACACTTGTAGCCTTCTGTCCCTGCTTCAACGGCGGCTTGCCCCCCGCTGCGGCTGCCCCTTCATTCGTCTGTCCATACGTCCGCTCGCCGGCGTTGAGCTTCATCTTCCCGCCAACGGCATCCGGGTCGTATACCGTCGGGTAGGTCGTGATACCGTTGAACGAGGCGCCGCAGTCGAGCGAGTTGCCGGACCACTGCACATTGGCAACGTTTGTGCTGTTCGGGTCGTACTGGAACAGGCAGTCGCTCAGCCACGGCGAGTGCCCGCCCACCACGTCCGCCGCGAAGTAGTACGATTGCCCAGGGGTTAGCTTGCCGTCGCAGTTCTCGTACAGATCGACGACAAGGCCGTTGCCTACGAATATCACGTTAGTTTGAGGAATGCAGGAGAAGCAAACGGGAAGAGGTAAGAAGAGAAACTAGAGGGAAAAGCGAAGACCCACCGTCATATTGCCGCCAGGCTTGGCCTGGCCCGTCGCGGCCGTTCCAGATACGCGAGCTGGGGTCCGTCTGGCTGGTGACCATGGGGTACAGGATGACCGCGGCGGTGTTGTACGAGTTGTAATAGCGGACGGTGTATACTGTAGGGGGAGCCATTGCGGTTGTATGTATGTGCTTTGTATGTGCTGTTGTGTTCTGTTAAGACAAATGTGATGGTTCGATTTGCTCGACTTGATGAGTCTTCCAATTCCGAGAATTATCGAGGAGACGATGAAGATAGCCATCCTTTATATACCTTTGCGAGCAAGCCATTTCCGTTAGTCCCAATCACCCATATGTTCAGCTACTATTGCCCATGCCGCATGCAGTCCAACTCATGCCTCCATCTCCAGACACTTCCCACCCTTTAGACGTCGAGCATCCTCTTGTTATCACTCCATATATGTGTACAACATGCGTCATCGCTCTCTAATGCTTGTGGCGTCACAACTATTTGCATATTTGGACGAAATTTATTGACGCCTGATTTTCTGTGGTCAATCATCTGATCGCTTTACGAGTATCTCATTATCAGAACGGCGGGAAAACGTGGATATCCAAAATGAATCGTCTCATCAAATAACATCATGGTTATCTCATTATCATGGCGGCAGGAATTTTTCTAAGCTTCGTATTGTCATGACAGCAGCAACGCCAATATCACAAATCATTCATCTCATGGAATCTCATCATGATTATCTCATTACTGTGACAGCAGGAATGCGGATATTTCTAATCATCACCATTTCATCAAACCTCCTTATGATGATCTGATTCTTGTGAACGACCACGAGCGCTTCTAGAGATCTAGGATTGGTTGAGCCTGCAAGTTCAAGGCTAAGGTCGCTTGAGGGACTAGGTGGAAAGCAAATCATTACTGCTAAAGATAAGTGCGATTTTTAAAAATCCACGATGGTTCTAGACGCATGTTTGCACGTGGGTTAGCTTATGGCAGGAATGTTCCCCTATTGTCTCCATCAGTCGTTGCAAGTGCTTTCAGGATCCCATTCACACATATCTCTCATAATATGGGATTTCTGTACTTCGTGTTGACATCTAGTGTTGCTTAACTCAGAATCTTGCAACTTTGTGGCCCACATCTGATAGCATGTTCCTTGGGAAGCCACGTTCAACATTTTATCGTTTGCCAGGATGAGTGCCACACAAGGTCCATTTATGTTCTCGGATAAAATAATCCGTAGATCATTGACAATATCTTCAATGATGTCTCACAGAGACGCTGTCATAACGAGGCGCGTAGGTGAAAACACCGCATTTCTCTGAATAAACAGCTGCCATGGTCCCAGTGGTCGCAGAGACAGATCGGCAGGTATTTGAAAACTTTTAAGAAGATCATGCAGACATCAGTCATCTTACGTCGTTTTATATGCTTGATTTCTGGTTCTGATATCATACTTTTGGATCTAGGCTGGCGTTAGTTTAAAGTGCAGCAATACCACTTCGCCCGACCACTATTGGCGCGAGACCCGCGGCATTTGGAGGAGTACCGACCGTTTGGGATTGTCGTCTTGCAGAGAGTACGAGAGAGGCGAGGACATGGAAAATGACTGCACAACAGACTGGTTGGTCGCGTTCTGCCGCCTAAGTCGAAATCTTTTGGCTGGCCCCGTAGCATAGTCTCTACCTAGGCAGCCGCAATCTCCTGATTCATTGCAAAGTGGCTCGCGGCCACTGCTTGCTACCCTGAGATCGCCGCCCCCTGGGCACCTGCAGTCTCCTGTCTCCTCGTGAAGACAGTCGCGACCTTAAAACAGCTGGTGAACGCCGCCACCTTCGAGGCAATGATTTCATCCGTCTCTCCAGCCTGGTCATTCTTCGCCGTCGAACTATTTGATACACCAGCAGCGACTTGGGACGCTGTGGCGTTTTTGGCGGTATGAATGCTTGATGAAGAACTGGTTTTGAAAGTGGCATTGCATTCACCTGACTCACTTGTATATGAAAATAGGGAAAAGGGGGATAATTGTTCTAGGCACCATTGCTGTTACACAATGTTGAAAAGGGGTAAGGAGTAATGGCTTATATGAAGAGAAAAAGACGGAGAGAGAACATCCAACTAGATTTACACCCCAACCCCTGCTTGGCGGATTAAAAGACTTAGAAAATGGTGTTTTCCAGGTTTAAAATGTCAAATAAAATGTCAACAAGGGATGAAGAGGTCAAGGTCTATTGATGCAGGCTTTTTCTATCATGATGCCACAGACATATATTCTACCCAGATATATACCACAGAGCATGGCCACAATCCATTAAGCACAACAGCAAAGGCAATGACATCTACAACTCCTCGCACGCCTTTCCAAACAACAGGCTGGTTTTCTGAAACTCAACCATCTTGCTGTCCTCCCCATCACCAAGAGCAATATCGAATGTCGTAGCCCAGTTCTGCCCATCAATCCGATAACGCGACCGAAATATCCTGTACTCGCCCTTCGTCACCCCACTGTCCCGAAATTCAACCTCCTGAACCTCCATAGCCGGCACAATAACACCCTGCCGTGGAACCCTCCGCACCAGGCGCAGCTCCAAATCATCAGCCTGTTGATCCCCGCGTACCGCGGCCGTGACAGTCAAGTCCATCTTCCCATCCACAACAGCCGTGTTAAGGCACGACTGCGATAACTGATACAGCAGCGCATCCGTCAGCGGGAACCCAGCCCCGCCATTATCGTAAACCTCGGTCATGTTCGTTGACAGAGTCGTGAGGTGCACGTTGAACCTGCTGACTCCCGCCGCGGCGTCAAGAGTCGTGTTGAACTCATACCAGGTGAAGCGCTCGCCAAAGAGCCCGGTCGACATGCCAAGCTGCAACGTCGGGCGTGTCGTTGGGATTGTGGTGCACACGTCCGCCCCCGCGCGGTCGCTGTACGTCAGATGAACGCCGATATCATCCGGGTCCCTTCCCGTGCTGTCAGACGTGCGAACGCGGATGCGCCCCACGAAGGCCAGGTCGCCCTCGGCATTCAGCTCGAGCGCGTTGATGTAGGGTTTGATGTCGAACGGCGTGATGGGCTCCGTCAGCTTGACTGCTGCAGGCACCGTGTCGACCATGCGTGCTAGGGTGTCCTGGCATCGATGCTTGAACTCCTCCGGGTCAGAGAGGGCTTCGATGGTGGCATTGCCGTCGGCGGCGAAGACGCGCTTGTCCGAGTTTGTCGTGTCGTTTGCCCCAACAACGAGCAGGTTTGTGGTTGTGCCGTCAAAGTATTCCGTTACAACAGCGTTGTCAAACTCGGCGAAAGAATGTGTCCTGTTCTCAAAGAAGACAAAGTTCTCGTCCGACGAGTTCCCCGTAATGTCGGGGAAGTTTTTGCCATGAACGCCGCCTAAGGTGTGTCCGCAGGCCACCATAGCTATCATGTCGCTCGTGTTGAACCCGGCCATGGCGAACTTGTCCACATGCGTGGCGATATTCTGCTCGGGCAGAGGCACACCCTCGGGCCCGGCGTCTTTAGCATCAACTCGTCCGGCGCGGAAGGGAATCTGAGGTCCCCCGCAGGTGCCCAGCACCGAGTAGACGCCCAGCGCCAGCAGATCGGCGGCGGAGGACTTGACAGTGTGGAAATTGACCATGAATCCCAGCGTGGCGTTGAATGCCACACCGACATTCTCTGGCCGCTCCGTCTCGAACATGATGGAGGCATCCAGCCCACCGGTGCCGGCCCCTGCGTCATGAGTCGACATGTCGTGGAAAGCTGTGCGGAGCCATTCAGCCGCGTTCTGCCGGCCTGGGTTCTGGGCGGCGAAGGAGCAAGGGTTTACGGCTGTGAAGTGGTCAGTCATGTCCTTCTAACCTGGGTATGCATGATAGTCACCATCGATGAAGCCATTCCGTATGTATCCCGACTGCAGAGTAAGCAAATCCTCGATCCAGTCCTGTTCGGAGGGCCAAACGTACTCTGCAGCGGAAGGAGAGAATTGCAGCAGCGGAATTAACCAGAGACTACTACTAGCCTTCCTCATTCTCATTTTAACCAAGTAGGCACGCACGATATTAAAAAGTAATTAGGTAGGTTCAGCAAACGCGTTGAGAGTGACACGCAACCAAGAAAATAAACATTAAATATGGGAGGATACTCATTTCCAGCATCTAGAAAGACCCTGCGTTGTCAAAAATATATAATTAGAATAAAGGAGCCAAGCGTAAGCATGGTGGCATTTTGGTCCGCAATACGAGTTTACAACCAAGCGTCGCCGTCTTTCTAGGGACTAGCAGGGCCTCATGACCATTGACTACCACCAATCCCAGTTCACTATTCCTTCCTCGTACTTGTGCACACTGCCGATCGAAACCTGTTCGATCGAGAGAGTCCAGTAATTATACGGCATACTCTCGTCGACCCGTGTCTACGGATGGATGCAGCGTCGAACCTCGACAAAACTGCGGCGGGAATAGAAAGAGCCGTGTCGATCTCAGGCTCATGGTCTTTCTTATCAAGGGCATCCAGGGGGGATATATGAGGCCTACCCACAAAGCTGTGAGACTATACATCGATCCTGATTATGTCGAGCTTCTGTGTCCTCCGACTTCATGTTACAAGACTGATGGGGATTCACCGCCGAGGTGCTCCTCTACCTTCCCTTCCCGACTGTTGCTTTCACACCCATAACATCTTAACTAGGTATGAGATCGTAGCAAGCCACTTGGAATCGTCATGCCCAGCACCGGGCAACTCTCCAAAAAGCAACATGAACACCAAGCCAAGGCCAATTAAGGGAAACATAACTCCTGGTATTCGATCGATCTTCTATCGTCCTAGCAAAGCGGGCGAAAAAAAAATACCAAAAGTGGATTACATCCCATGCCCCCCTCCATCATGCTTCCTCGTAGACATGCCACAAAACCCAAAAAGAGGGAGGGAAAGAAAGGACAAAGGAAAAACAGAAGCGTATCGTCAGTGAGAGGAGGCAGCCCGTCAAGCCCTCCTCCAATAGCCCAATATCAACAAAGCAGGAAAAAAGCGCATAAGGTATCGATTTCGTCGCCGTGTAATTCCGTCCGCAAAAAAAGCAAAGTGTCCCACCACCACGACCACAACACAACAGCTCTCGAAAGGGCAAGTGTCCCAAAATTACTACGTCTCCCCGACATCCGCCAACTTCTGCCCCCTCGGGCCCGTCCCGCCCGGATCCCTCAGGCCCGAGCTCGACGACCTCCTCCCAATGGCGACCGACGACCCCCCACCGCTCTGCCTGCGCGATCCAGGCAGGGGTATCCCGGTGGTGCCGGCAGCCTCGGTCTCGAAGCGCGAGTACGTTCCCCTCCGGCTCGGGGTCCGCGTGTCCCCGTCCCCGAGCATCAGCTCGTCCAGCTCCGCCGTCGAGTAGCTGACGCTCTGGCTGTGGCCGTGGCCGCTATGGAGGCTCCCCGCGCCGCCACCGCCGCCGTGGCCGCCGAGACTGCTCCTAGGCCGCCCCCCGAGCGGCGTCCTGGCCCGCCCGAGGCTGGTCCGGCTCACCGGTCGCGGCGGCGGCATGCAGCGCGAGTCGTGCTGCGAGTCGGCCCGGCTGACGGGGCGCGCGCTGCTCGACATGCTGGCCCGGCTGCTCGGCCGCGAGCCGTCCGGGTCGACCGGGTTGCGGTTCGGCAGCGGGCCGAACGACAGTCGCGACACCCCCGACGTGCTGAGCCGCGGCACGTGCGACTTGCCGCCGCCTGCCTTCGAGCTCGCCATCGAACTCGTGCTGCTGCGGAAGTCGGGCGCCGCCGACGCCGCTGCCGTCTCGCCGTGTCGGAAGTTTGTGGGCGTGGTGTCGTCGCCGCCGGCCACGCTTGACGCGGCGGTACTGCCCCCGAGCGTGCGCTTTCGACTGCGGATCGTAACCGTCGACGGAATGCTGCTGGTACCGAGGGCAGAGTTTCGCGGTGAGGCTCGTGGAGGCGTCGCGACTGGGGCGGGGAGTTTGGAGCGGACGGACTGGACACGCGCTTCGAGTCGCTGCATCTGGGCGGTGAGAGAGCGGATGTGGGTGAGAGAATTCGAGGCAGGGATCTTGTGGCTCGTAGCGCGCGCGGCCCTTGCTGGCAAAGGTCGAGGGCCGGGCGTGCGGAAAGCGCCACTGGTTGTTGTGATGCGAGGGGCGGGGGCGCGGGAAGTGGATGCGGACGTGGACGTGCTGAAGTGCTTCGGTTTCGGCGTAATGCTGTTGTCAAGGGAGGGCAGACGGGATTTCTTGGCCATCAGCGCAGGGGTCCTTGCGGCCTTTGGCTTGGATAGTGGCGCAGAGGCGTCAGACATGGGAGGCGAGGGAGGATCTTGGACTTCGGAGACCGTCTCTGCTGTGGAGACAGACTTTGAATCCGCCGGCGGCGTCGTAATAAGCGGCGAGCTTGCGGTTGAGTTCGGCGACTGATCGAACATGGAGGACTCTAGTACCGAGATATCTGTCGAGATGGCCGAGAGATGGCGCGATTCCTGTTTCTTGATCTTGTCTTGAAGGATCTCGGCTTCGATCTTGAGATCCGACAGCTCCTCCCGTAAGCGTTGCGCCTCTACTCGCAGCGTTTCGCGCTCCTGTTCGCCCTGCTTGATCTCCTCTTCCATCATCACCGCTCTTTCGATGGCGACATTGTATTTGGACTCGAGATCCTCGAGAGACGACGTCGTGTTCCGCGCCTGGCGCTCAAAGTCATCGTTGGCCACCTCGATATCGCGCAGCCTCAGCTGCAAGGTGCGGTTTGAATCGCGAAGTGTCGTGATCTCCTTTTCTAGCTTGTTTTGCGCGGCGTTTGCCTCGGCCTTGGACTCTCGGCATTTCCTCTGCGAAAGTGGTCCGTGTGTCAGTCTTACCGCCTCATTGACCGCCTCATCGACCAAGGGGTTGCGTTCCGGGTTCGGAGAGAGGGAGAAAAGCATACCTTCCACTCCTCGACTTCATAGTTCAACTCCTCAGCCTTGCCTCGTAGGTCCCGCTCCCGCTTATCTGCCGCATCCAAGTCCTTCTCGAGCTCCGCTTCCAACTCCTTACTCGAGGACTGGAATTCGGATAGTTCGTGTTCTAGTTGCTCGTACTGCGATTTGTACCAGGCGAGCGCATCCTCGGCGCTGGCATTTTCGCTCGGGGGCGACGATGGTGGTTCCGCCATGTGTGCTGTCTCTTCTGCGGGATGTCGCTATATGATTTCGGAGTCGCATGTGACAGCGCCGCAGGCAGAGAGAGGTGAAATAATCAAAGAAACAATGCGTCGAGCAGTGAGTGCCGTAGTGGCAGGGAAAGGGTGCGGGTTATTTGAGGAACTGGTCGGTTTGGCGTTTGGCTACACCGTGACTTCCGTGGATCAGACTCGAGTCAACGTGTCTCGTATCGGGGTTGGGTTGCGGCGACGGGCAGAGAAGCATGGATGGTTCCCGAAATGCGCAGCCGCGATTAATGGGATGGTCGCCTGCGCTGTCGCGGCCCTAGAGTCGTGGAGAAAAATGGCTGGTGGTGTCGTGCAACAATCAAACGGTCGATTGTTGATGGCGATGTTGTTATTGTTTGCTGCTCGTGCGAATAACGTCGTCTCTCGTCGGCGGCGTCGTCGTTGGCGGCGGCAGTGTTTCACTTACCGGTCTTACCTGTGTCCATGTGTTGGCACCGTCGCAGGGGCCGTTTGTCGATGTTGTCGCGGTCGGTGTCGGGGCCGATGTCGAAGGGGAAGCTTCTCCCCCCTCTCCGGGAAGTTGATTAATCTGGATTCGGAGTGTTTTTATGGCGGGATGATGGTCGTCAAGGTCTCCTTTCACCAGGCATGACGCTAGTCTTCTTTAGGCTAGGGCGGCTACCACGGGCAACCGTGCATGTGGTGAAGATAAGAACGGCGTTCTTGGCAACACGGCTTTGCGCTTCTCAAGGATCAGGAATTTATTGACGAGCTACCGCAGAGACCTTTCGTACTCCCAGCAGCCAAATTCGATGCATGGAGCGTCATCTATCTGCTGCCCACCAAAATAGCGGCCAAACTGCTATACCCAAGGTACTGTACGGATCCGTACCTTGCCTGAAGATAACCATGTGGGTCTACGGATCCGTACAATCGCTCTCTAGGTACCTGTGTGTGGGTATTTAGCACGTGTTTCACCTTTCGGATGAAGCATGACCCAACATCGATCGTTGCGCTTATTCTCCGTTTGTATGATTTTGGCAATCGAAGGGAATGATAGGAAAGCGCCAGAAAGGAAGCGGTCTGTCTGTCTCTTCTCATTGTTGTGGTCTCCAACCCTCCGCTCCGCCCGCTAGCCAACGCAATAATCGGTTATCTGTTCTGCCCAATATCTGCCCAAGGGGCATCTTTTTGAACCTACTTTGAGACAAGATGGCATTCTTAGCCAGAGTTGTGGTTCCCGATTTCCCTACGGTCCCGTGTTCAGGCCAACTTTCGTCAGCTGGTACCAGCCAGGTGCCAACATCCACGTGGCTATAGGGTACAATCAACTGCATCCCCTTCAGATGCCCCAATAATACCCCACTCCATATCCTCTTGGGAGGGGCGCATATGAATATATACAAGCTCTGTGGAAGCAGCCTGTCTGCTCTAAATAAGGGCGGCCATGTCATCACATTAAATTGCCTCCAGCTAAGGGCCACATATAAGCACCTCCTCCAAGTACCATATTGGAATTAGGACTAGGTACCTACTGTGATGCTAGAGCGGAACGTCACTTGGGTTCATACCTTCCTAGGCAATCAGCGATTTGGTGGGTTGCCAATATCTGATCCTCTAGTCCCTATTTTGTGGGGTCAGGTTGGTACTGTGTTGCGTAGTTTCGGCTCAAAACAATTCGACGATCGAGAATTCATGAGCAAAAGTGGTCTTGCCTCATCATATTTTCGCATGCATGGAATGTCTATTCAATAACTAATTCGCAGCATGTGGGGGGTGTGGTTGGGGGATGCAATTAGGTCCCAGTCATTATGCAGCCAAATCCCGAATTGCCACGCGCCGCTTCACCGACATTCCCGACGTCGGCAATCGAGTAAATAAAACGGGCAACATTCGCGCCGGAACAGTATCCCCGACATAAACCAAGATTGAAGGCCCAAGTCAATCTCCCGTTCAGTTAGGAGCAGTACTTGGCGGCGCTGTTTGGATGGATCCGCCGAGTGGTTTTCGTGTCAAGCGGAAGGCGATCCCGGACTCGGCATCGTCGGAGCAATTCAACGATGGAGATCTGCCCCCCGGGCCCCGGATATTTCCAGAGCGTAGGGCTCGGTCCGCCGGGCCAAGCTCTAGAGATAGGCTCGCACTCCCGGGAGACGAGGAAAACCCACCGCCGCTTCCACCAAGAAGTCGAAGTCCACACATCGTCAACGGCAGCGCCGCCACACTGTCACCCCCCAGCTATTACCCTCCCGGGCTTCGAAGGGTCGGAAGTGCGGCCACAATCGGCGCAATAGAGACCCATTCATCAACAGCAACAACCACAGGGTACCCGGACCCCCCGCCCCCCTACTCATCAGCCCTCGCCCCCAGGCCAAGCCTACCCACCACCCCATCCTTCACGCAAACAGCCCTCTCCACAGCCCGCGACCTCGCCGCCCGCCTCAAGCCCCTCCCAACCACCACAACGAAGCACCACACCGTAGCCCTCCACACCCCACCGCTAGTCCTCTACCGCGGGCCCGCCACAAGCATCACCCTCACAATCTTCACCTCCCCCTCCCGCCCCCTCCCCGCGACCCGCACCCTCCGCCTCCAGCGCCGTGGCCTATCCGGCGATACCGGCGCCCGCCTCAAGGCCCTCGTCGGCTCCTCCTCCTCCTGGTCTGACGTAACCCCCACCCGCCGCGCCAACCCCCAGGACGTAGACCCCACCCTCGAGCGCTCCTGGACCCGCGACATCGCCCGCGTCGCCGCCCGACTCGCGCGCTCCGGCGGCACCGCGGCGACGCACGCGCCGCGGGAGACGCACGTGATCCGCATCCCCGCCGCGGCGGGGGACGGGTACTTCCGGGTAGTGGTTTGTGCTGGCCCCGGAGCGAAGCAGCCGCTGTGCTCGAGCCCCGTGTTCCGCGTGGCCAGCACGTCGGCGGACGCGAGCGTCCTGCGGGGCGCGAGCCTCGCGACGCTGCCGCTCGAGGTGGGCGTCAAGGTCGCGTCGGCGGTGGCGAACGGGTTCGTCGGCAGGGCCGTCGCGCCCGTGGCGGGGACGGCGCGGGCGGTGGCGGCGGCCGGAGGGGTGCAGAGGTATCGGCCTGGGCTGGACGCGGCGCGCGTGGCGTATGACTCGTCTGGGTTGGGGGAGAGGGTCGGGGCGATGGAGGGGAGGTATGCCCCCGTGGGGGAGGGCGCCGCGGATGAGGAGTTGGATGTCGTGGGGCCTGATGAGGGCCCGGTGAAGCCATTTCCTTTGAAGTTCCAGGGGAGAGTTGTTCGCGGGACGGGGAACGGGAGGGGGCAGTTGGGTGTCCCCACGGCGAATCTTGACGATGTGCCTGACGATATCAAGCTCCGCCTGAAGGGCGTGTACTTTGGGTGGGCATGCATACTTCCCAGGCCCGGGCTTGAGGGTATCTCTCATGACTGGCACGAGGCGATGATCTCTGCCGGACCATCCCCGTATGCGTCCGCGACGGTGCTGGCCAGGACTACAGTCACTGTACACATGATTTACGATTTCGAGGAACAGTTCTACGACGCGAAGATGCAGGTCATCGTGATGGGGTATCTGCGGCCCAACAAACCGCCACACACTCCATTGGACGAAGCGCTGGACGCTGTGTCCCAGGACGTGTGGCTCACGATGGCGAGCCTTAGTCGTGAGAACTGGGGGCCGCAGATGACGCTGGACAGGATCAAGACAGCTAAGACTGCGCGGACCTTCTCGGACAAATATGTCGATGCGAGGGAAAAGGTCCAGCGGCAGGTGGATAGGATACCGGCACACTGGGCTGGCATTCGCACCGCTGGGGCAGCGCTACGTGATGAGGCACATGGCAGCGGAGGATATTGGATCGCGAGGTAGGCTGCATGGCCTCTGGGTGGGATGGAGCGGGACGGGGGGGCCAAGGCGTGAAGAGTGGGGAGTGCCAAGAGTGAAGAGACAGCTGCCTGGCTTCATGATTGGGGGCCAAAGTCTCACATACGGAGTACCGCCCAAGCAATGCAGAGGGCATGCACCCCTGGGTATGGCGCAACTCCACCGCAAATGCAGTCGTCCTTTAAATTTCCATGACCAAAGCTCAAACGGCTCTTCCTCCTGTGCCCACGCTCAAAGTTGGGTCTACCACAAGGTCTCATCGCCGGAACTCCTAGGCCCTGTTGTCCACACCAGTGCAGGGTTGGAAATGATTAGATGGAGTTCGCCAAGGCGGTCATTCATTTGGATTACCCACTTACGACATATTCTCAATAAACCACCTCACGTGTCCCGCGGAGCAATGGTTAAGGGGCAGAGGACGGATTGCGGATGAGGATTGATGATTGCAGAGCCCACCATCAAACTCCTCGGCCCCTGCGTCTCTCATGATATCCTGGACCAAGTTCTCCTGCCTGAAAAGCAGGCAACAAACGGGACTCATCGTTCTGCGGGTCAAGCATCGGCCGCCCCATGTACCGCGGGCTGGGCGAAATCCTTCGCGTTTGGAAGCATTGACAAGCGCCAATCACAAGTTCGCAGCCAACGACCCCTTGCTATCCTCGCTTTCGGGACCTGCGGCGCAGTCGACCAAGGATAGATGCTTGAATTTGCGAACGATCCCCAGAGCGGGTGTGTGCGGCTAGGGACGAGCAGCAGAAATGTCAGACTTCCGCTCTCCGTTGTTCCTTTTGTCACCCTGCGCCACCTCTACCAGCCATAACATCCGTTGTTGGGGCACATCTCGTCTACGCTTCTCCTTAAAGTAGCCATAATGACCAGCAAGAACCACGCGTTCTTGGTCCTCATAACAACCATCGTCAGCCGAGCAGCTGCCCATCAACAGGCGCTGCCAGAATGGAGGCCGGCCCTGCAGACGTTGGGTCTGGACTCGGATGACCGTCCCCATCTCCAATTCTCTCCCCGGCCGACCGACTCCCCAAGGGTGGACGCGGACGAACTTCTCCGGCGCCAGGACACCTCCATCGCCACCAATATATGCGGCTTCCTGACGCGAAATAGTATGCCGACGCTGTCCATGTGGGGAGGAGGCCCCGTTGCTAACACGAAGCAGACAAGGCGTTTCCCTGCGACGAGGGATTGACATGTACCAATATAGGAGACTACCGCGGATGTTGTAGAGGCGACAATTGTTTGACCCTGCCCTTCTCGTCAGTGTGTCTCGATGCCACCGAGCCGGCCTGCTCAGCCTCCACGCCGGGGACGCTATGTTGGTAAGTCGAGGAAGAACCCCTGGTTGGAGTGAAGCCGGTTGCGCTGGAGCCTCGTGGAACTGACATGGGCCAGTACCCGTAAGGTGGATAAGTCCTATTGCGTAACCTACCTGTGGGCAACGACGGCGACGCCAAATAGGGTCTTCAGCTTGTTTGTCTGCGACAGCGAGAACTTTGCGGGCCAGCAAATCCTCGACTCGGAGCCGCAGCCACTCGCTATCACCACGGCCTCCGATCCGCCCGCAACAAGCACGGGTCCAAGTTCGAGTTCGAGTGATGCGTCAAGTTCAAAAGGTTCGTCGAGTTCCAATGGTTCCTCAAGTACAAGCGGTTCCTCAGGCGCAAGCGGTTCGCCAAGCTCAAATGAGTCAGGTTCAAACGGTTCATCCGCTTCCGGGTCATCGAATGCGCCTGCTGAAAGCAACAAGTCGAGCGGGAGTGGTACACCTGTGGGAGCCATCGTGGGGGGTGTTGTGGGTGGTCTGGCAGTGATCTCCATCGCCGTCTTGGGCGCCGTACTCCTAGTTTTGCGTGGTCGGAAAAACAAGGCCAACGCCAACAAAGGCGACTTCGCGGGCCAGCAACCCCCGCCCATCTCCGCCTATCCGTCGTCGGCATACACAACGTCAGGCTACCATCCCATCTCGTCATATGGCCAGTCACCATCCGAAGTTCCCGGTCCAGACCAGATTCCGGGAGCCTTTGCTGGATATCCGAAATATCCGTCGTCATCCGAGAGCGGCGGGATAAGCGAAGCACCGGCGGGGAACCCGTTAGGCACGGGCCCGAATCCAGACAGGGTGGAGCTGCCGCCATAGTCCGCCTTTTACCGGGGGTGGGGGGGGCCTCGGAGAAACTGCGCATCTGGCAATTCAGTGGGATCAGGAGGGGCTATTGGAATCGGGCAACAGCGCGGAGTTGAGAAGGGCGCAAAAATCGGCGTGACTTCTGGCTGTCCTTGTTTGTTAATAGAAGACCCCCAGCCTGACATTCATTCCACTTGTCTGTGGCTATATATAATCTTTAACCTTTGAAGCAGGAAGCTTGACCATAAGGAAGCACTGTCTCTCGTATCGCCACAACATGCGCAAGTAGCCCAACTGCCTTCTTGGTCTAGCTGTCTGTATGGTAAGTGTCCGCATGGTCGCGGGACGCTATCAAGGCCCTTAGCATCACGAAGGTTCTCCATGATGCCCTCTAAGATGAGAAGGCTTGATATACCACGCATGCCGCCCCCATCTCGAACTTTGTCAGCAGGCTGAAGCCACTGAGCCTCACCAAGGGAGAGGATCATCAGAGGACCCCAAGAATTCATGATCGCATTCGTCGGCTATGTTATGTTTTCTGGCACTCACGGTCCGTTCCTAGCGCCCTTACTATCGGGAAGTTAGCTGCCCAGGTAGTCTAATACACAGTAAGTTTTACTATACTGGTACTGTACTTGCACTGTACAATACTGGTGCGCCCCTCAATTGTGGCTCGTGCGCGGGAGCTCGACAGCCCCGCCGACTGGCCCAATATCCCGCGGGAGTCAACAACCTAAAACGCCCCGTCTGGCCAGGTCAACAAGACAGACAAACCCGATTTTACAAGCGACTGTACAAGGCACACGCAGACAAGATGCAGTCAGGCATATCTGGTAAGCAGAACAAGCACCGAGCACTACCGCCTGCCGAATATCTCCCAGCTCTAGCTGCTAACCCCCACCCCACCACCCAGCATCCCAGGAGCTGGTCTCCCAATTCAACACCCTCCTCACCAGCGACAAGCACTTCGGCCTCCTCGCGACCATCTCGTCCGAGTCTCTCGAGCCGATCTGCCTCCTCACCCCGACCTCCCCGACGGCCTCCTTCGCCGACAACGTCGCCGCCCTGCTGACCCCGCGCCTGACCCGCGAGGAACCGCTGTACATCATCGTGCGGCGGCACGCCTCGGCGCCGCGCCTGGCGGCCGTGACGTACGTGCCCGACGCGGCCAAGGTGCGGCAGAAGATGCTGTTCGCCAGCACGCGGCTGACGCTCGTGCGCGAGCTCGGCGGCGAGCACTTCCGCGAGACCATCTTTGCCACCACGCCCGACGACCTGACGGCCGCCGGGTTCGCGCGCCACGACGCGCACGCCGCCGTCGACGCCCCGCTCACCGAGGAGGAGCGCAGCCTCGGCGAGGTCAAGCGCGCCGAGCAGGAGGCCGGCGCCGGCACGGGCGTCCGCGAGATACACCTCAGCAAGAGCCTGGCCATGCCCGTGGCCGAGGGGGCGCTGGCGGCGCTGGAGGAGCTTGCCGGCGGGGCGGGGCGGTCGCTGGTCATGCTGGTGAGTTTGGGCTGTTGGCTGTTGGCTGAGGGAGTTCGGGACAAGGGATAAGGCGTGCTGTACTGACTGTTTCCGGCTGGGCAGAAAATCAATCCCGACTCCGAGGTCGTCGAGCTTGTTCCCGAGGACTCGAACCCGTCATCAATATCGGAGCTGGCGCGTGTCATTTCGGCGACGGAGCCGCGGTTTACCTTTTATAGATTCGCTCACTCGCACGGCGGGAGCGAGAGCAGCCCTGTGCTGTTCTTCTACACGTGCCCGCCGGCGCCGGGGACTAAGGCCATCAAGTTCAGGATGATGTATCCGCTGATGAAGCGGGCGGTCCTCACCGTTGCCGAGACGGATGTCGGCCTGAAGATCGAGAAGAAGTTTGAGGTCGAGGAGCCCAGCGAGATAACCGAGGGTTCGGTGCTTGGAGAATTGCACCCGAAGGTTGAGACCCGCCAGGCGTTCAGCAGGCCCAAGCGGCCGGGTCGGTGAATTGGGGGGAGCCCGCCTCGTTGCAGCGTTGAGTAATGGGTAGCTGATGCCGAAATACAGACATGAATGACTACGAAACCTAACATCAAGCCACTGATGAAGTATTATTACCAGGCCCCTTTAAGCTCTCTTCTGTGACAAATATCCATTCAAACTCCAAGTCCTATGGGAGGACTAGACTAACCAGTATCTTGTGAGTTGGGGGCTTACCTCCACCCTAATATCTGAGGTCATGGCAAAGTTTGGTACCGCAGCATCGAACGAGGCCAGCATTCTCGGCGATGCATTTCAGGTATTGCACCTGATATTGTTGCGCAATAACAGATTTACACATAATTAACCATGCGGTCCTGAGCTGGGAATTCTGTAAGTCAGTCAATCTCTCAGAGTCTCCACGCAAGAGAAAGAAAAGCTTGTTGGGAAGCTCCAGTGAGGCGGCAAGCTCGGTGGTTTCCCGAGTTATATATCTCATACCCCGGTTCCGAGTCCACCCACCGTACTGTTCTCGGAGTCCCGTCTTCGCTTCCGGGTGTTTAACTTCCAGGGCTTGTCGAACCGCGGAGCCGCTTTCTTGTAATTTTTTTTTTGCTGCTGTACCACGTTCCATACTCCCAGAGGGGTGTTGTGGTTGATGGAAAGCTGTTCCTGGCAGTGTTATCGAAGGGCTTGTCTCCTAGAGCTAGGATCGAGCAACACAGCTTTAATCACCATTCCATCCCTCGAGAAAAGGTCACAAGCAACCAAATGTACATAAAATAGACCCGCCCAGCTGATCGTCTTGGTAGGAAAATGTTAGTTACCTTCCAATTCCTCAAGCGGCCTGATCCGCGGCTGCGATCAGAGCATTCTCGACGGTTATCACCCCAGTCAACTTCAGGCTATGAAATCCGACAGGGAGAATTCCGGGATAAGGGCCAGGAGGAACCGTCCGCGAAATCAAGACTAGAAGACACACAAGCGGCATGGTGTATCTAAAGACGGCTACGCCGGTCGGCCTGAACAGCGAGATCTAGAATTTGACTAGGTTGTCTTGGTTGAACAGCGCCGAAAGGCTCTGCTCTATAGTACTGAACTCGTCATGGAAAGGAATGGTGGCAAGACAGAGAGTCGGCAGGGACACGGAAGGCTCTACGGGACGAAACGATACGCCTCGAGAGCTGAGATAAGAGCCCCAAGTCTCAAGAAGGGAGACCCAAATGTCCCGCAGAGCTGACCAAGCAATTCTGGGTCAGCGAAAGAACAAACCTAGAACCAAACCTCCAAAAGGTGGGCAGGAAAACAACCTGGTGACCGGGTGGCAGTGTTGGGGCCATCATGTCCCCGCCATCGCACGGCCCGGCGGGGGCAGACGTTGAGGCCGGAACATTGTTAGTCCACAGCGCATTCCCGCCCCACGTGAAACATGGTAACAACCTACCGCTGCCGCATTGCATCCTAAAGTCCCTTGGGTTCCGTGGCTACTGCAGGTTAAAGGTTGGGAGACGTAGTTAGGTCGACATCTTGCGTATGGTAGGTAAGGTGGCAGGTAGGTGGGGGCAGTGGACGTCATGCCGAGGGAGGGCCCCTTGTCCATTGCCCCACTCCGCAAATGGCGTAGTGGGGTACTAAACTATCACCACTTTCAACCTTTCACGTTTCCATTACTCCACATATCAACTACGGATAAGCACGCTCATCACTTTCCCATTCAGCAAAAGGCATGAATACGGTGCGTTCTGTGTCTCTTCCTGAGAGTACAGTAGACGACAACGAAAAATTGTTGGAGTGCATAACGAACGAGGTTTGGGCTCATTCCCCTTCGTCCTTCCTCTGGCTCTTGCAGCCCGATTTCTGCCAGCGCTGACATATTCGCTGCCATGAAAGTTTGGCGATAGCTTCTCGGCCTCGAAATGCGACATCTCTGAATTCACACCTGTCTACTTCCGTACGTCCAGCTTTTTGAGGCCCATCCAACAGACTGCATCATCGTCTTTAGGCACCGAAAGGGAACCCAGGCTTTCGGATGCATAGGAGTGCTTGAGAAAGAGGACGACAACGACAAGGACAAGCAGGATGGACAGGACGATCCCGATACGCTGGATAAGAACAAGAAGGGGAAGAAATCCATGGTGTGGGAGAAGGTGAGATGCAAGGGTGCCTACGCAGGCATGGTACCTGCTGGCTGTCGTTTTGAAGCCATGGTTGTTGAAGTGAAGTTCATTACTAAAAGATTGAACTAAACCACGATGGTGTCCACCCAATTTCGTGCGCATATGCAAACGCGGTCCCACGTGGCACGTTGAAGAAAACAAACGCCGGAGAACCGACAAAAGGGATGGTCAAAGTAACTGGGAGCAGCCCATCGTCGAGCCTCAGAGAGCGGAGTCCCAACAGATCCACCACCTTTTCATCTGGCACATCAAAACGCACCTGGGTTAGGGAGACTTTCCACAATAGCTGATCAGCAAACTAAGTTCTGCATCCTGGAGAACCAAAACCACTCACAATCTTGTTCGTCGTTCATCTGCAACTCTTCACGCGCTGCTCCAACCCACGGCATTGGCCCTGGGCCTGTCTCTCCAGTATACGGCACCGGATCCGGCGCCGGTGGCCCTTCGACGTTACCATCGTCTTCAAGCCTTCGCTTTTTTGGGCGAGGATGGTCAGGTGGGCTGCTTGCGAGTTCCTCGATACCTGTGAGGGGCGATTTCCCCTGTTTCTCAGCATGTCTTTCTCTCACCCTATCAGCATGGGCGGCTCACCTTGGACGAAATCGCCATATGTTTCAATGCTGCAGAGAGGATCTTCCCTCCCAAGACTGCTGATTGTTTCCCGGACATTCAGAGGCAGGTCGGTGACTGCCTCTGCTGTCATTTGCTTGACAAGATCCTTGAAAACAAGCTGGTCCATTTCTTCCCATGTGCTAGGTGGGAAGGAGACCCCCCCATGCCAGGACAGTGGCAGGTCCTAAGCTCCGAAGCGTTTCGCACTTCTGTGTCCTTTTCGCCTTCCTTGCCTTAACCTGTGGAGAATCAACAGTCGACGGTTGCCGCCCCTGGAAAATAGCCACCAGGTTTCTCCTTAGGATTGGCCCCTTAATCTGGCCCTGTATCATAGCCTGGATTGCTGGTCTTGCTTGCGACATGTGTTTATCTGCCTTTTCATAGACCTCTGGCGCCCATTCTGTGGCGCAATCAGTGAGCTTTCTGTGAAGCGTCTGCGCATGCTGGAGTGTCTTGGTCGCCAGCTCGCGTAGTTGGGAGACTTCCTGGCTGGAGGGACGAAGTGCCGAATGTTCGAATTTTGCGGGGATTGAGTTGATGTGTCTGACAATGGACTCCATGTCAGTTATCAGGTTAGTTATGGTGACCATTGTATATTGTGTGAATGTTTATGGCGATGGGAAACAAAGGCTCCGGCTCATGGATGCTGGTCGGATTTGGGGTATAGAATGGATGACCCTGGGGGGTGGGGAATGGTTAAACCACTTTTGAGCCATGCCATAGGATGAGCTCAAAATGCCGAACTCTGGGTCGACCCCTTCCAGCCTTCCCATCTTCGAAATTCGGGTGTTGGATCTAGATATGCAACGAGTCCCAACTTTCGGTCTCCACCCTTTTGTTTTAGGCAGCATTCGCAAGCTAAGAGTGGGCAGCTCACCTCGTCCAGCCGCTCCCGCGTGACTTCGGGTGGGTTTGCGGCCGGGGTCTCGAACCAATAGTATTCAATCTAGGGAGCCAACGCGCGCAACACCTGGACAGGGAATCCAGGTATGTACCCTTGAGCTGAAGAGCAAAGCCAATAATCTGCACTCCCGTGTTTTGACCAATATCCCCAGCACCCCTCCGCCAATGTTCTATGACAAGGGCCAAATATGCAGGTTGTCCAGAGTCACAAACGGCAGCCGCTATATTCGGCACCTCTCCTTGTTAGTGGGACGAAATGCTGCGCTTCGGAACTGAGAGATGTTTTTGAGAACACGCTATGAAACAAGCTGGCTGTGGAAGTTACCCATGTCTGTTTCTCCATGCTGAACCCCAGGGCCCCGAGGCTGCTCAGTCCTGTGCCTAGGATGAACCCCCAGCCGTTCCATATGCCCAGGAGGTTAGTTATGGTATCAGTAGCCTGTTTGCCTTTCTCGGTCCATAGAGTTTTGGATGCCATCCATAACCGCCAGGATGAACAATGTCTGAGAGATCCACCAAGACTCCGCTCTTCCAATTTCTTGCAGCAGGGGAGATTGTGTGACTAAAACCAGCAAGCCAAAAAAAGGCAGCCACTTCCTCCACAACAGCTGGGTCGTTTTCCACTTCCTCGACATATTCGTAGACAATAGCAATATATTCTCGGTCGGCTGACATGGTGCGCTTAACCTTGTCAATATGGAGAGTCGGTGCCCTCAGTCTTGCAGGCATCTTAAGGAAGATCTGGCCGCTAAACCTTAGCCAGCCATAGCACTTCCTCATGCGTGGAATTGACGATATTGCTGTGACCCCAGAGCTTCCGGCAGATGACTGCCTTTGGCGGCCTTCGTGGGAGAAGGCGCAGACATTGGCCATAGCATCATCCTTAGTCTTTGGGTTGCCATTCACCAGGATCGGAGTAGATTCTATGGCAGCCTGATGCACTGCCGCCTCTATCATCTGGAGAAGCGCAGAATTCTGGCATTCTCGTTGGACAGCATAATAGTGCCTGAAATCGGGCGGCTCGGCGTCCCAGAACTGAACAAGAATGTGAGCAGAAAGGCCAGCAGCAGCGAAAAGGCCATTAAAGCGTGCTTACCACCTTTAGGACGTAGGGGCCGTCCTCTCCAAACCAGACCTTCCAAAGGTATCCGTCAAGTCCACCGTCAATGCAGGCAGAGGATTTCCAGTTAATGGTGGCTATATCAAAGGCGCATTGCCGGAGACGCGGCGTCTTGAAGTCTGCCTCAGAACAACTAGGAGGGCCGTCCATCCATTTGTTGTCAAGAAATGGCACCTTTGACGCCTCTGACTGCGCTCTGTCGATGGTTTTAATCTGTTGTGCGAGGCGAAGTCTTGATACAAGACCCTCCATAATTAGAGAAAGGAAGTGGACGTCTTGAGCACGAATATGAAGAGAGGGAGACCTGGGATACCTACACTAGGTACTTGCCCAAATTTATTCTGATAGCTCCCAACAGTGAGAGCACGTGACTACCTTGGTCCCACTATTCCGTAGGTCCGTGTACTGCATGGATACATAGGTACATACCTACCTACTTAGGTACCTAGAGGTATCTGCCTATCTAGGTAGGGTACCTTGGTACTTACCAATCCCTGGACGACCACTTAGGTAGGTAGGTATCCAAAGAGGTACATACTACCTAGATAGAGGTACCTCTGTAGGTACCTTTGGTAGGTAGGTTGTAGGTTCCATGTTTCCACTCTTCTGTATAAGCCACAAGATCTTATATTGCCTACCTCAACTTCTTGATAGGAACAACACCTCGCTATGTTCTGTCGTCAGGATCAGTGACGGGACACAATCGCTCCCACATCGGCTCCCCACGCGGTAGCGCCGTGGCCGAACATGGAAGTGGGAACAAGTTCTCAAGTTCAAGAGAGCCTGATCACAAGCGGGGTGGCCGGATCCCGGACACCTTGTTCCAATGCGTACAGTACAGATCTCGCCGATATGGGTTAGAAACGATATTAAGATAGTAATCCAATTCCAAAATGCAGGCCAGGAGTTATCCGACTCGCAAGCTGGCAAACAAGGCAGAATATTAGGGCGGCTCGGAAAAATAATTGTCTTCACTGCACAGCCTGCTTAACTGAAGTTCGAGGGCAGGGGGGAAACATGCAGAGTTTCCGAAGTCCGAATGCGCCCCATTTCTCCAAAGTCCCATCTTAGAACCCCCTGAGGTAGACCAACACTTCCGACGACCAACTGAAACTAGACCACAGCGATGTGTGCTAGAACAGCAGGACAAGAGAGGACCATGGTGGAAGTCCAGTCGCGGGGTGGTGCGAAGGAAAAGGGATATAAACTGGTATTTTCCCCAACCACGAATTCGTTGCTCCATCCAGGCCACGGGTACTCAAACTCTTCTGCTCGCATTGCAATCTGTCCATATCGCCCGAGTCCTTCCTAAGTGAATATCTTTCTCCAGACCCCCTTGGCGTTCAACATACAAATTTAGGTGAAGCCTTCACGGTAAGTACCGAAATCACAATATCCGTGCCCCGAGCTAACAACATACTTAGGGGGCAGTGGCGTCCAAACAATGCCGACCCTCCTCGAGGCCCTGACAAGACGGAATGTGGTAATCAACTCTGATGCCGTCGTTCCGGGCGGCAATACCACTGTCATCACAAGCATTCTGCCCGAAAATTGGTCTCCATGGCTCGACTTCAACTACGCCACCCTGACACGAATCTTCCGGAGGGAGCTTGCCTCGGAATACCAAGGTTCACCAGAGCAACGGCCGCTGGTGGAAGACTTGACGATCAACAATGAGGAAACTCTAGAAGACCTCTTGCGAAGATTCGTTGCCCCAGTCGTCAACTACGCGTTGGATGGCCAGGCAGGACAGTGCCATCTTGGTCGGGGAAGTCGATGTGGGGCTAAGGACAGGCCTGACTGGTCTGTGATTTCTCCAATGCGCCTCGACGAATACGGACGACACGCCAACATGCTCCCAGGAGACACCAAGCTTGACGCAAAGTGGTGGCCTACAATGGTCGAGGAGGACGAGAGCAACTTTGCTCAATGGCAAAAGGTCGTGGCCCAAGCTGAGACCTATATGGC
The DNA here is from genome assembly GCF_030411735.1 of Phialemonium atrogriseum. Lineage (NCBI taxonomy): Eukaryota > Fungi > Ascomycota > Sordariomycetes > Cephalothecales > Cephalothecaceae > Phialemonium > Phialemonium atrogriseum. The sequence goes on along the minus strand of NW_026848177.1, from coordinate 220,862 downwards.
CCTACATCGATCCAGATACGGGTTCATCCTCACAGACAGAGATCTTGTTGTGTTGAGAATCACTCGCCAGCCTATCGACCCCGGCCTGGCTCAGGGGCGTCCTCAAAGAGAGATTACTGGTGCTGGTCATTCGAGACAAACTTCCGATGCCACTATGGAGTCAAGCGTTGTTTCGTCATACAGGGACAACAACGGTATGGAGTGGGACTACTCTGAACCTGAATATGCCACTATTCCCTGGGCTGCACATGGATATGGAAACCTCACCATCAAACTTTCTCTCTGGTGCTTGGCTATGATGGCTACGAATGGCGACGCATTTATCGACTATTCGTATCCCGGCTTGGACAGTTGGCGTGCTGCAGACAAGGGATATGTTCACAATACATCAGGCGCGGCTAAAGCAAAGCTTTCCAAGGAAGATGCGTTTCAAGAGCCCGATCCTGACAGACCTTGGAGAGAAAGAGCTGCCCATGAAGCAGTTGCCGGCGAAGACACCGATGAAGCCAGCGGCACACAGCAGGCAGCAGTACCGCCCGGTAGCTATTACGGCGGCATTCAAAGCCCTGGTGGCGGCGATGGCGGGGCCAACTTTAGCCAAGCTGGTAGCACCTTTGACGAAGGCCATGGCCAAGGATACGGAGGTTCCAACAACAAGGGCGACAACCAGAGCGACCAGCAGAGCGACCAAACGGTAGTCGGATCTTCTCGCAAGCATGACAAGCGTGACACTCGCAAGCATGTCACGGGGAAGAGGCACAAAACAGGCAAGAAGAAGCTTTACTTTGTCAACGCCAATGGATACGAAGTAGATACGTCCAAGAAAGACTGGACGAAAGTCGAAGGTGGATACGAATACAAGGGCCGGAAGTATGTCTATTTCACCAAGGGATTTCCTGAGTAGTGTGTTGGATTGATAGTCCTCAAGCCCTTCCTTCACTGAATCATCGTTACTCATCTCTTCCTTCTCACCCTCTTCGTCCTTTTCTCTGCCTCTTATCTTCTCTTCTCTCCTTACCCCCCCTACCCCCCCCCCCCTCCTCGCCTTGATTTTGTCTTCCGTTTCTTTTCTTTTCTTCTCTCTCCTCTCCCTTCTGGTAAGTTTTGCTGCCCACCATGACTGACATATCCCCCCCTCCCCATTCGCCTACCTAGTCCAACTATGAGTCTTTCGTTCACTGCGTGCCTCCCCATTCACTTCGTCCTTCACACTGGCTTTCAATCTATCTCTAGTACGTAAATGCTTCCTTATCTTCTTGTTTCTGGTTTTGCCAGGGGTTGGTTTGACAACTCAGCAAGCTCCGCTGTGGCTTGGTTTCCTGCTGCTTTCTTGGACTTTCAAAAGGGAAAAAAATACTCATATAGACCTAAGGTAGTCGCTCATTTACATTCACTTTAGGTCACTAATTTTCTGGAGATTATTTGTTGTCAGTGCCCTGACGAAGACTTGTCCTTGGAAAAGAGAACTGGGATCGGTCAGGGGCTACAGTAGGGGTTATCACGAACGTAAAAGGGGTTGGACAAAAATTGGACCATGTGCATGCGCCAGATCCCTCAACCTTTAGCTTGTACCCAACGGCAATGCAACAAGCCTCTGGTTATATATTGCATAGATCGGGCATAATTTTCAGAGTCTTCAGTTGGGTCTGAGAATGTACCCCTAAGTGTCTATCTCCAAACGCCTTCCATGTACTGTACAATATAGGAGAACACGCTAGCCTGGGCACACTATAACTACCTAGAGTCTCACTCACCACGTTCATTGCCCTTCTAGCATTCGGTCCTCAACCACACTGCCACCTCAAGCAAAAAATAAAGGGGAATCTGGGCAACGAGGTGTGTTTGGAGCAACTGCGCGAAAGCACAGTTTAGACTTTGCAAATACCTACCTTCATGGAAAGAGTGGAGATGATTGGTGCCCACAAATGTAGTAATCAAGTTCTAAGTCTCTTGTCTGTCCCGCGTGCAGTGAAGTGTTGAGGCTGTCGACGCTGAGTGGAGGCGACGTTGAGTCCAGTTTAGGAAAGCTGAGTCATCTGCCCCTCCAAACCCAGTAGAGAGAGTCCGCCCCCAAGTCAGGAACTGTACACTACTGAATCGTCCTTGGATTCAGGACAAACCAATTCGCTCGATCGGAATTTCCCAGTTTGTCAAGTGACCACTTTGGCGAGGCCTTGGTGGTCATTAGATCCAAGGCCTGGGTCCGGTACCTTTGTGGCGTTGTGGGTAATTGCCCCGCACTCTCAGTCAAGATTGACCAATGACGGGCCCGAAACGGGAGTCGCGGGTCTCGGATACGGCAAAGCACGGGCCACATCCCGAGCGATAACGCAATTTTTGGAATAAAATAGCAATCGCCGTCATTGGTTTGGGTCCATGCTTTCGCCATTCTACTCACTGCTTGCACGACATCCCACTAGACGAAGGCAAATCGGCCAGACGAAGCCCAGGAAAGTTCGAAGGATTGTCGGTCCTATATCCACCCTCGCAGTCTCCCACGCCGCGCTCCACAGTCCGTCAAAAGTATCACACGGGCCGGAGGCGAAAAAGAAAAAGAAACTCCGGACGACAGAGTCTTATCTCGAAGATATCGAGCCAGAGTTGGCCGCGGAGTAACCACTTTACGCCTTCGGTGTTGTCATTCGCGGGTTGCGGAATTGCGACTTGCCACCTGCGCATTGCGCCAGCCGACCCTCGTCCCTGCCTGTACTCAAACATCATTCCTTTTGGCCAGCCCTGCTCCTCGTCGCCTGTTGACCGCTCCCAAAGTCATATCGTTTCGAATATTGTTGAGCCCTGTTCTCCCAATCACCCACGCTTAGCACGTCATTCATTTGTGCCCGGCCAGTCGAGCACATCGTCTCTCAGCCGTCTCCCTGACACTTCCGAGTTCCCCGAGTACCCTGCCAGCCCATACCTACAGTCCCCAATGGCTCCTGGGTCCTGCTGGCATCATTTATCTTCCTGACCACGCGAGAGGCCCCTCCGCCTCCCTCATCCCCCCTTACCATGGAACGCTCCGGTTTTTCCACCTCGATGAGCAACCGCCGACCCGGCTCGAGGCAAGACGACATATCGTTGGGAGCAAATGACGCCGACACGATTTCCGTTGTGACTCGACCACACAAAACCTATTCAGATTCTTCCAGGACCGCCAAAGATGGCTCAACTATTGATCTGAACACAGCCAAAGACTGGGACAGGAGGAGAGCCGGAGAAGAAGATCCCTCACGTCTAACAAACATGTCATCCTCCCTCATCTCGAAAACCGTCACCCCGTTCCTTCGCGAACACATACCGAACCTTTACGCACCCATCTGGAAGTCGGACAACGAGGAGACATCGAGAGAAAAGGATCCGAACAGCAGATATTGCTATCGACACAGACCGGACTTGAAATGTCGGAGGGCAGCCGACGAGAACAAGATGGTCAAGATCCAGAGTGTGAGTCTTCGTCCCACGTCTCCTATCCATTTGATATTTGCAGCATGTGGACTGACGGGATTTCCTTGTGCTATAGGAACTCTCAGAGCTCCCACCAGCAGACCAACAAGCAATCACCCACGTCTGGAGTTTGTTCAGTGCAGCGCCGTCGAAACACCGAGTTTTGATGCTGCAAGGTGTGCTCCAGACATGCTGCTTCCCTCAGCTGTCGACCGTTGCCCGGGAAGTCCACGAACAATTAAAGATCGACTTCATCACCGCGCTACCTGTCGAGATATCTCAGAAGATCCTGTGCTACTTGGACACCGTGTCGCTGTGTCGGGCCGCTCAGGTCTCTAGGGGTTGGGCAGAGCTCTCGAATGACGATTCAATATGGGTTCACATGTGTGAGCAGCACATTGACAGGAAATGTACTCGGTATGTCACGTCCTTTTGCCCCGTCGTTGAATCTAGGAATCGTACGAGGTCTAACGGATATCATTACAGGTGCGGATGGAAACTTCCATTGTTGGAACGCAAACGGTTACGGTCCTGGTCCAGGCAACAGCAGCTAGCAAGGGGCGTCAAGGAGAATGCCGTCCAGGAATTACCGCCGCTGCCCCCGGTTTTGCATGCCCCCAACACACCAAGGTCACCAAGCCCACCCAAACGGGACGCAGCCAGCCTAGATGATTTCTCTGGTGGCAAACGGCAGTGCGTCGTCCGCGTCGGCAGCGAGGCCAGCGTTGCTCGCAGCGGAATGCAACCGGAGAAGGAAAAGAGGGTTCGGCCGTGGAAGCTTGTCTACAAGGATAGATTCCAAGTCGGGTCGAACTGGAAGTACGGCCGGGCCTGCCTCACCATCCTGAAGGGCCACACCAACGGCGTAACTTGCCTTCAAATCGACGAAGGTATATTGATCTCGGGCAGCTACGACTCCACCGCCCGTGTCTGGTCCCTGGAGACGGGCGAGGAGCTACGCGTGTTGCGAGGACATCAGCGAGGGATCCGGTCCCTGCAATTTGACGACCAGAAGCTCATCACGGGCTCGCTCGACGGGGTCATCAAGGTCTGGAACTGGTCGACTGGAGAGTGTCTTGCGACACTGCGCGGACACTCCGATGCCGTCGTCAGCGTGAACTTCGACGGCGAGCTTCTGGCCAGCGGTTCCGCCGACAAGAACATCAAGATCTTCAATTTCCAGACCAAGGTCAGCTACTGTCTGCGGGGCCATACCGACTTTATAAACCAGGTTGTCATCGACACCAAGAGCCGGACATTAACATCGGCCTCGGACGACACATTAATAAAGATGTGGGATCTGGATTCGAGGACCGAGATGAGGACATTTGTTGGGCACGTCGGCCATGCCCAACAGGTGCTGCCACTGCCGGAAGATTTCGAACCGGACGATATGGACCGAGAATTGAACGGGCCCCGAGACAACACCGATGAATCGTCAGTAGGAAGCGGGCGGAGCTTAACCCCCGTGCCCTCGGCGAGCCACTGCAACAACCGGCCGGAGTTGCCACCCTCGGCCTCCCAAGACGAAGGTCTCCGTGCCCTCTACCCCGGGTTCTCGTCCGATCCGGATCGTCCGTTACCGCCCAGGTACATGTTGACCGGGGGTCTCGACTCGACCATCAGGTTGTGGGACACGGCGACCGGGAAATGCCTCAAGACCTTCTTCGGCCACGTGGAAGGCATCTGGGGCCTGGCCGGAGATTCCCTCCGCGTGGTCACCGCCGGAAACGACGGGATGGTCAAGGTCTGGGATCCGAGGAGCGGGAAGTGCGAGAGGACGGTGACCGGGCATAGAGGGCCCGTGACTAGCGTCGGCTTGAGCGACAGTCGGATGGCCAGCGGAGGCGACGACGGCGAGATCAGGGTATACTCGTTCCATAACCCGCAGGGCGCCGGGCCTGCTATCGAGGTCGGAACACCGAACTAGATGGGTTCTTTCTGCTGGGTGGAATATGGTATGACAGCGTTTATTTGTATCTCTATTGTTTTGGGTTGGGCATGGCAGATTCCATCGTCCTTAACGGAGGAGCGGCGGTTTTAATGCTCTCGACGAACGATCGGCACCGGAACTAGACGGTGGAAAAGGACCTGACACCAGGGGCGCATTTGCGAAAAGGACATGGGTTATGGATTCGGCGGCTATGTGAGAGGACGGGAGTTATTTGGGTTCTCTTACGCATATATATATACCACTAGTGCTGGCGGAGCCGACGTCACTTGAAAATACACCATGAGATGATACATCTGTGCCGAGCGAGCTTTAATTAGGTATTCTGTCCGTCACTTCCGTCTCTGTGCGCATCTAACCCGGCGTGGATGGAAGCGATCAAGTACCGGGACTGGACGAAGGATTTCCCGGGACGTCCCGAGATTACATAACGCTGCTTGCGGCATCTGTTTTGCGGCGTTTTACCTCGGCATTTTGGCCAGACTCGAGTCTCGACCCCGAAACCCCGGAAGCATCCGAGTGTGTGGATCTTGGAATGGGTGGGGCCCCTTCTGCGTCTCGCTATTGCCCAGGATTTTGAACTCCAACTTTCCCCGCAAAATCACAAGCTCGGCTCGAGGTCGGCTAACAGCTGGAGCTGGACTGAGGTCGACGTCACAGACAATCACAAGCCGGACAGCAGGAGCAAAACCGCCTCCCATGCGCTCGTCGTCACGAGGGCTCTGAAACCTGGGGAATGGGCCTATCATGCGCCGCATTTTCAAGATGGGGGTATCGATTACCAGGCCCAAAATCCCATGTGCCAATTGGGGATGTCTTTGTCTTTTGGCATTCCCCTGGGAGAACGGAAGCCCGTTGGTCATATGCTAGGGGCAAAAAACGAAGACGTCAAAGACTAGCTAAAACCTCCGGTGCGCCGACAGTGAGAACCGAAGGAAAAGGGATCTGGGGCAAGACCCATCATGTTACCTTCCATCCTACTGCCTCCCCTACTAGGTAGTTATATATGTACACACATCCCCGAAGCTAAGTCTTGCCGACTCCGGCGCATCTCCACATTCTCTTGCCGTACCTACCTAGCACCACACGCCAACACTTGGGAGAGCCGCGGGCCAGGAAAGTCCCACAAGACAAAACCCCCACTGACTCACCTGGGCCCCTGATTAACTGCCGCGGGGTCTTCGCTTGCTTTTATTTTCTCGCTCCCTGCTCTTTCCTCCCTCTTGAACTTGGTCCCTTGTTTCTTCCTTCCAGGTTCGGGAATAGCATCTTCGGTTTCCTTCTTTGTGATACCCTTTCTTGCCTCTTGCCTCTTGCCTCTTGTCTAGGTTTTAGGTCCCTCTTTGTCGTTTGTCCCGGTCCCATACCCTCGTCTGCGGTGCCCACGTGCATAGCATAGCTGGTCCCCGGAAACCAATTGGTATTATCGAGTCGAGTCCTATATCGCCGAGAAACCCGGGACGCGAGTCCGCCGAGAGTCGAAGCAAGAAATCCACCTAAAGCATTGCAGCAATGGCGACAAAAGTTGGGGGCAAAGATGGCAAGCCGCCTCCGACGGCGGCCACCAACCTGATCGGTTAGCATCCCGCTCCTCAGCTCCGTTACCGGGCCATTGAGATGCCATTGGACTCGCATAGCTGACCAATATTACCAACCACAGCCGGAGGAGGAGCAGGTATGATGGAGGCATTGGTGTGCCACCCGCTCGGTGAGTAGCCCCATCTTATGATCCTCCAGCCAACTGGGCGCATCCGCCCCTACCCGACGGGCGTCGTCCTAACAAAGCTAACCGCTAATTCCCCAACGGGCAGACACGATCAAAGTCCGCATGCAGCTCTCCCGCCGCGGGCGGAAACCAGGGATGCCGAAGCGGGGATTCCTGCGGACGGGTGCCGAGATCGTCAAGCGCGAGACGCCGCTGGGGCTGTACAAGGGGCTCGGGGCGGTCCTTACGGGGATCGTGCCCAAGATGGCGATCCGGTTCACGTCGTTCGAGTCGTACAAGCAATTACTGGCCAACAAGGAGACGGGGGCCGTGACGGGGAAGGCCACCTTCCTGGCCGGGCTGGCGGCGGGCGTGACGGAGGCGGTGGCGGTCGTGACGCCCATGGAGGTGATCAAGATCCGCCTGCAGGCGCAGCACCACAGCATGGCGGACCCGCTCGACGTGCCCAAGTACCGCAACGCGGCGCACGCGCTCTACACGGTCGTCCGCGAGGAAGGGTTCGGGGCGCTCTACCGGGGCGTGAGCCTGACGGCGCTGCGGCAGGGCACCAACCAGGCGGTCAACTTCACGGCCTACACGTACTTCAAGGAGGCGCTGAGGCGCTGGCAGCCCGAGTACGACGGCGGCAACCTGCCCAACTGGCAGACCACGCTCATCGGCCTCGTCAGCGGAGCCATGGGCCCGCTCAGCAACGCGCCCATCGACACCATCAAGACCAGGCTGCAGAAGACGCCGGCCGAGGTGGGCAGCACCGCGATGCAGAGGATCACTAAGATCGCGTCGGAGATGTTCAAGTCAGTGCTCCCTTGCATGTTTCCTCCCCTTCCTCCCCCTCCCACCTTCTTCCCAGCGGGAAAGACAGAACCCGAGATTGCTGACAGGCCTGTTGCGCTACAGACAAGAGGGCTTCCACGCCTTCTACAAGGGCATCACCCCGCGCGTGATGCGCGTGGCGCCCGGGCAGGCCGTGACCTTCACCGTGTACGAGTACCTCAAGGAGAAGCTGGAGAAGAGCGGGCCGGCCTTTGTGACGGGGCGGGAATTCGAGGAGTAGACATCCAAAAATAATCCTGGGAAGCAAGGTTAAGGTTAGGGGGAGAGATGGCCAAAATTTGGTTGGGGCCGTTTGCGTCAAGCGCGTAAATTGGGGGGAGGGAGGGGAAAGGCGGAGGAGGGCCCGGTTGAAGGTCATTTGGGCGGCGCCATTGCCATTACTGTTTAGACTTCTTCTGATTGGGTTTGCACACGCATTGTTGGGTAGAGCTTTACCGAATCCTGGTTTAACAATGCTAATGTTGACACCTACTGTTTTTCCATTTCTCAAGCTCGATTCCTGGGCAGGTACCTAGGTACAGTACCCATGTACCGATTGGGCGCCATCGGCCCCGCCCCGCCTTAGGTAGGTACCTAGGTACCTGGCGCAATCAAGGAATATTTGTTGTTCCGACGCCTATCGCTTCCATTTCCATATCGCCATGAGCCTAACCCTGTTGACATGCAACCTTCTCGAAGAACGATGGAGGTCGAGGTCAGCACCTTTACAACCCACCATTTCCGGGTTTCCATCCTCGCACTCATAACTCGCGAGATCACAGACACATACCTACGTTACCATCACGGCCCTCGACAAATCGCCTGCTCTGAGCCCCGAAAACGTTCTAGATAATATGAAGTGTTGGATGGTGGAAGCCTCCAAGGCAAAAATAGGACTTGCCATTTCCCCCGCAGACACAGTTTATAGTAGACGTCCCTTTGCTACCTATTCTGTACAAGAGTGAGTCTGAAATCGGCCATAGCAGCTATTGTAGCCAAAATACCGTGACGCTTTCCCACACACTCAACTTTAGTCCCATGGTTCTACGGATTACTTATGTACGTAACATTTGTGCCTCAAACTAAGGCAACTGGGGCTGGGAGTCATGAGGCACGGCACAGACGTTGCCTTATGGTGGTACTTGAATCCCATGTTGAGCTACTTGACTACCCACCTGCACGTAAGCTACCTAGGTGCGCATCTAGGTAAGGCCCTGCACTCTCTATCATGGAAGTCTCTATGCAGCTGTGCGCTTTCATTGGCTACCTAATGTGAAATGGATGCTAGGTATTCTCGATGTGTTGGCCAAGTGCCCGTTTCACAACCCGAAGTACAGGAGACGTATATGCAAGGCACAGTCCATATACACGATTTAGCTCCGCCTCGGGGCTACCTAGACCGTCAGAGATGCGAGCGCAGGCAGTGTGTAGAAAGTCGCAGCATCGAGTATAACCACCCTGCGGTCTTGAATCCCCAACCCCATCCCATGGAATGGTTCCTGCCTTGCAGTCTCGGCAAGGAACCTCTGCACTGCGGGGCTATTGTTGGCCAACTCATTTGGGATGTTCGGCGTCCCCACAGGATCTTGCCGCACATGAATGTTGTGCATGAAGACACCACGATCTTTGGTATCTTGGTTGTTCTTGTCCATTTTGTGGCTCCTTATCTTAGCTGAGTCAATTGTGACGCGATGCTAGTCATAGTAATCTCAATCTTACCTGTAGTAGAGGTAGGTGTAAGTGTGCTGTCTCTTGACTTTGGGGATATGGAGAGTGTGGGAGTTGAGTGTGGGAGTTGAGTTGTCTTATAGCAAGAAGTTTGGGGCAAAAAGAGGGTTTCTTCTTCTTCTTCTGCTGCTGCTGGTGTCTCTTTTGTATTCTCGGTAGGCGTCACAGCGTGCTTTGTAGGGTGAAGATATTGATGGATCTGGAACAGCGGATAGAGTTGGCGACAAGCTTAACAGGATTCTAACTAGGGTATATATATATATTTTTTTTTTCCAAACTCAAGACAAGCGCATGCTATCATCTCTCCTGAGTTTCTCTGTTGTAAACCATGCCCTTACAGGATATTCCATCCTGTATGCTCCAGCGCAGACGGAATTTCCTCTTTTAGAAATGCATTCACCTCCAAGGCACCTGCCAATCATATGCAGGGTATCAGGGGGTAGGAGGAACGAATAGAGGGCTGGTGTGGGATTTAGCGCTTTGGGGCGTTTTAGGGGATATTTTTGGGACTTTTGGGGAGGTCTTTTCTGGCAGGACGCGGGTTTTACAGGGGGGATAGCGAGGGAAGATCGACGAATTTTGGGGGGACCAATGGAAGGTCGACGATTTTGGGAATGACAAGGGGGGGGCCACGATTTTGGGAATGACAAGGGAGGGGCAATGATTTTGAGAATGACAAGGGGGGGGCAATGATTTTGAGAATGACAAAGGGGGGCCCTTGATTTTGGGAATGACAAAGGGGACATGACACTGTCATTGTCATTCTGGCGGTGAGTGTTGCATGTATGAAGTGCATGTGGCGTCCTTTCTAGGCTTTTATTCTACTCGCTGGCATTGGCTGTACTGCAGTTCGCCTCGCCCTCAACAGGCTAACCGATTTCCAAATCTGCCCCAAGAGTCCGTTGCCTGGCAGTCTGGTTGGTACTTGTCGTACACCCTGGTACTTGGGTCGCAAATTGGGCAAGTCGTCTGCCCGCTTGGCCATTCCTCCAATATGTGTAGCCCCGTCCCCAATCGCCCTCTCAGACCTCTACCAAAAGTTGGCAGTCACATCGCAAGAGGCCCCCAAATCTAACCTCAAGAAAATAGGATCCGTATCACCGGTTGCGGGACTAACGTTGGTTCAAACTTCGTTAGCTTCCCCGGAGCTTACAAGGCCAATGATTCCAGCATTCTTATCAACATTCACGACACTATAGACAACCCGAACCGGTGGTGGGAAGCCCTACACCATCCCAGGACCTGCACCTATCACTTGCTAGTCGGGAGGTATTTTGGTACTTGGATCTTCTTGTGGTATAAGAACCAATGGACAGTAACTACCTATAGTCATAGGCTGGAACAACACGATCTGTGCATGACTCGACCTTGCTGCTGTTACTCGGATAGACCGCACTCGCTCCTCTTTACCCCTTTCCTGCACCAGTCCTCTCCTTTCTTCGTTCCATTTTTATTCCCTTGTTTAGAGCCTTTTGCTACCGTTGAAGCTATTGCTGGTGACGATAATACCGTCTACTGAGCACATTGTGGTAATCTCTCGATCTCATTCCTATTTCATCTTTAATTATATTCAGTACAGACAGATAAAAGCAGGCAAGATAGGTAGGTCAATAGTTTAGCTGACATCATCTTGGCCCACTTGTTCCGACAAATACGACCAGAACAGCGGCGAATCTATATTGATATCATCAGTATATGTCAAAACAAAGAAGGCACCCGCCTGGGGGGTTGGCTCCTTACGCTGCCGTTGCCGCGAAAATCTCTGTCACCTTCGCCTTAGTGGCGACGGTGAGGCACAACGAGAAGATGGCGGTAAACAGGGCAAGCAATCCAAGCCTCGTCGCCATGTCATGGATGACGTAAAGGGCGATAATGGAAACCACTGGAAGCAAGCCTCCGATGACGGTCGTAAGGGCCTTGCCGATTCGTTCAACTACTTTGTTGTCGTAGTCAATCGAGTTGCGAAGGTGTAGCTTGGATTTGTCCGGTTTCTGGAATTAAGGGGGTTGCACCCCATCAATGTTCCGTCGTGGGGGCATAGAAGGAATGAATGCGAAGGGACAATTATCTTACATGAATGCGCTTCCCGATGTAGTCATGATACAGCAACACCAGTGATTGGGTTGCCCAAGTGTCGGACTCATCAACACATACGAGATCTCTGCAGTCTTGTTTAGACCAGATGTCTTTATCAGCGCCAACAAGTCGGACATTGCCCATGGTTGTCCTTCTCATCCACTCTTGTAAGAATTGAAGTCCCGACCGTCTCGGTCTAGCAAGCTTGACTATGTCCCGGTGTAGTAGCAATGCCTCATCTGGACCATGACTGCAGATTAGTCAACTTGGAAGAATTCGGCTTCTCCCTCCAGTTCTCGTTGCCTTAGGAACTCACGATATTCTCTCATTTTGCTTCTCATTTCCAACACAGTCGCCCACTGAGTTCCATCGTCCTGGTGTGAAGCCTCTGCGTCAAGCGAGCCGCTGAGTCTAGCCCAGTTCACTGCGTACCGTCGCCTCTCAATGTGGGGTGAGGTTTGGTCTTCTCTTTGAGCATCGCGCAACTCGTTTTCTAGAGTGACAAGTTCTGCCTGGAGATAGAGGAGGTTTTCGGCGGAGAAAGAGCAGAAGCTTCGAAATATTGCCGTTTCAGGGTATTCTCCCATCAACTTTCCCATCAAATCGTATCCTGCTATTCCGCGCCCCGCACTCTGGGCCTCCAAATCCAAGTTGTTGAGTTCTGTTGCCATGTCCTCCCGAGACCAGATGTGACGAGGACTGAATCATGGGTGGAAGTGAGAGAGCCTTCCTTGGTGGGTAGGTAGCTACAGATACTGAGCTACTGCGCAGTTCGCACTGCGCCTCGAATGAGGCGCCACGCCGCCAATGGTAATTATTCCCGCACCACCTTCATCGCTCCGCCTACCCATGCTTTGCTTCCCTACCTAGTCAGTCATTCTTTCAGCCCTCCCAATTCTACAATATTTCTTTTGTTTCCCCGCTTTTCACATCGTAAGGAAGTTTGTGTGCTGTCGCTGTTTCTGCTCTCCTTTGTCTTCTCAAATCTTAGAAAGTTGGCGTTTTGAACGTCCTCGGTTCCGAGGACGATGGGTGATACAGACGAACCTGCCACGGATGGCGCCGCCTTACAATCGGGGGATCGACGACGACCTCATTGCCCATGTCCTGAGTGCTTCCCAGTCTCTCAACCCGAGAACTCCCGTCAAAGCTATCAAAGCTACTCGGTATCCGGTATTCCGGCAAAGCCCATTCGAACTGGGGGTACTTCAATTAGAATCGAGTACGGTTTGCCAGATTCCCAATTATGAAGTCTATCATGGTGGCGAGATGCTGACAGTGATTCAGGGGAAACGCTTCGGTCAGAGTTTACGGCGAGCCACCGAATGTTCCCGGCCCCACACCGGTGATAGTGCAGAAGCCCTCGAAAGCACCCAAAGATAAGACGAAGAGCAAACGTAGCTCAAGCAGCACATTATCCCTCCCTCATCGACACGGCCCCCGTCGAGAGATTAGCACGCCAAGCCTCCGCCGTCGTCCCCCGATTGACAATGACCACAATGGGTATGGGTTTACCGACGATTCCAACTTGGGCACGGCCACGGTTGTGCCCTACCCCGGCCCCGCTGTTGCTGATTACGGCCCGCTGCAACAAACTTGGATCGACGAAGATGGTGAACGGTTCCACTTCCGAGGATTAGCAGCCGTACCCACCGCACTCGGAGGGCCCCGCGAAGCTGTGTATTACTTGCCAGTCACGGACTCAAGACTACGTGCCTCTCCATACATTAACTCTGAAGCTCTTGTCAGCATGCAGACCCATACCATACAAGAGTGGGCCCCACGGAAGAATCCTACGAGGGAGAAGATCAATGTGAGGATTCCAAAGATCATGCATGGTTGGATGATGCTAATGTAATAAACCCCCGCAGGAATGGAAAAAAATCGAACTGGTATTCCAGGCCTACGACGGTAGATTTCTCATCGTCCCCAACGGCCTAAAGGACTCGGGATGCTCTGTGGGCAACCTAATAAGCTTTCGCCTTGTACGGGCCTTGGGTCTGACTGGTATAATTGACCCCGCCTTAAGAGGGAAACCGGTTTCGACGGGTGCGGGTCCGTTCCCTCTCCTGGGAACTGTCATCCTCCCCTGGCTCGAGGACCCCGACGGACGACCGAGGGGTCACGAACCCACACCCTTCCATGTCTGGGAATGCCAGGACCACGAATGTGATATTATTATGGGGGATGAGTGGTGCATGGAGAATAATGCTTTAAATGTTGTTCAAAGGCCCAAGTTTGTGGCCCAGGGTCATGTCATTAGATGGGCAACGGACGAAGGCCCTGGTAAGTTTCTTGTATTGTATCCTCTCCGGATGTGCACCACTCTTACTTGACCTAACAAGTCGCTAGCTGAGGCAAGACAGAACCAGCTCAACGATGAATGGCAACAGAGGGAGGCGAGAATTGCCGAGGCCCAAGCCGCCCAGGCGAGGGAGAGGAAAAGAAAACCTTTGGGCAGAAGAAGTAATACGAGCCCCAAGAAGCATAGCTCCTCCGGAACCGAGCCGAGGAGGGATCGGCTCGGCAGCAGCAGCGTCCCACCTCTACCACCGCTATCACCTCTAGCAGCGCTGTCACCTCTACCACCGCTATCACCTCTAGCAGCGCTGTCACCTATACCACCGCTATCGCCTCTGCCCCGACTCCAACCCCAGACAGCAGCCATACAAGCGCCGCCTAACGGGAAGATACGAAACGAAGGAAAAGCAAGCTGCAACCTGGTTCGTCCAGCAGCGGATCAGCCCCGGCCACAGGTCCTTGCCTCTAACCGGGTTCGCTCGTTAAAAGAGCGGTTTTCGATGATCTCGATGGTGCCACGGCAGGAAGCGCGGGCCACAGCACCTGCGGACAGGCATTCTCAAAGCACGATACTACCGGGTTCTCAGTGTATTTGCACGAACTGCAGAAGAGTTGCTGCGGCTTGACAATACTCATATGTGGACTGGAGGAGGGGAAGTAATGACCGATGAGCGCTTGAACTTGGTATTTGGCAGAGCAATAGTTAGATTTACTGCATCAGCTATCTATTATAGACGGTAGTATTACCACCATGCTTTTCGTTCTCTAACTAGAAGAGACAGCATGCCTCGAGGCGCCTGAGTGAAACAATACCGCCCCGGCAAAGAGCCCGCCTAGTCGTACCGCATGTACGGAAACGGATACTGTGTCGGGTACGAGTACGAATGCTGTGGCGCCATTCCGCTGTACCCTGCCTTGGTTTTAGTAACACCGGGGGGGCAGCCACACGTTCCGAAAGTTTGCGTTCGATCCCTGGATAGAAACGGCGGCGTAGGTCTCTTCGTTGTTTTTGCGGTCTGCTTCTCCTTCACCTCGGCCTTTTGGCAGCGCCCTGTAGTCTTCGGGGTACCGTGTTGGCCCCTGGGACACTTCTTTGGCTTCACGGTCTCCTCCTCCGACGTGACGTAGTCGCCCGACGTGTCCGGCTTAGACGAGCTGGTGTAGACTCTGTCGTCGTTCTTGACCCTTTTCATGGTTGGGGTTGGGTTGACATTGGCGTAATATTCGTGTACCGCTGCAGCACGAGAGTATTAGCCAATGTCCACGTACCATCACAGAGGCATAATTATGCATACCGGTGGCCAACATATCCTCGACCGTTTCCCGGCTGACGCCCTCGTTTGCCAGAGTACGGACAGCTGAGCGCACAACCACCTAACCATACCTAGTTAGCCTCTATTTGTAGGAAGGTGCAGATTTGCCTAGGTACCATTTGGACTGCGACTTGAACAGCCTCTCTCGTGTCGTTGGATGGCATTGTGTTGGATCTAGACATGTCTAATATCTTGGTGATGGCACGCGATGGAGTCGATTGTAAGGTTGAAAGAAGATGTGTAGTTGGAGTAGACAAATGTCGTTTGGTGGCTGTTGCCCTCCCTTTATACTCCGTACTTGGTAGGGGAGTGAAGTGAGCTTGGTGGGTGAGTGAAGTGATCTTGGTAGGTGAGTAAAGTGAACTTGGTCATGGTGAAGTAAAGCTATATAGACGAACACACGGTAGCAACTCTGTCCAATCAAGTCTTTCCTAACCCAGCTGCCGACAGATTACTTGCACTCGTAACTTGTCCCCAACTCGGCATGAAACTTGAAAACCCTGCACCACGCCGACCTGCCCTACACCCCAGACCATGTTGGCTACCTGCTTTGAAGATATCTGCGCCGAAGTCCACCCAATCCTGCATTCTTTATTGTTTTCCCCATCCCTTGAGAATATCGTTGCACAAGTCTTGTGGACCACTCAGCTTCAGCATTGGTTTTATTCTCTTTCATTCCTCTTTGATACGGAATCTATCGTCAAGCACCGCGACCGGAAGGGAAGAGCATTTGTCTTGGATATCGAGACCTCGATGGAAGGGTACTGATGAGTCTATACATTCTATCCACCGTCGTCTTCCCCCAGCTTTACAGACCCCGCCTATCATATGCCCAGCGCGACTCGAAATTGACTCGAAGTCATAGCTTGTGCCAGAGGTGGTGACGCCGGTCAGCCCAGTTGGGGCTCCGCTCCTCCTCCATCTGCTCCTTCAGCCGCTCCTTCACGAATGCCAGAAACTCCGTGCTCCTGGTGGGGACATCCCCGTCAAGTTCCATATACGGGTTCCAGATGTAGTCGCCGATGCGCCTCGCCGACCTCTTGACCCCCGCGGCCCGGCACCTGTTGCAGCGCATGGGGACCTGACCGCCCTCGGGGACCGTGGGCGGGACGCGGCCGAGCACGTGGTGCTCCTCCGCGGGGGCCAGGATCCCCTGGATGGTGTCGTAGCAGCCGCGGTACCGGAGCTCGAAGTTGCACGTCGGGCAGCGGCAGGGCAGCTCGTTCTCCCACCGAATTCGGTTGCACTCCTTCAGGCAGCCCAGGCCAATCATGTGGCCGCAGGGCAGCACGACGGCGAACTCGGAGATCCCGGTGGTGCTTCCGCCACTGGTGGTGGCGGTGGTGTCCTCGTCATTGGAGCTGCCGAGGCCCTTGATCCGCAGCTCCTCGAGGCACACGGCGCAGGCAACGATGGGCTTCGGGCCGCGGGGGTCCTGGAGGTAGGCTTTGACTTTGTGCCACATGACTTCCTCCTCGCCGGCTTTGTAGGGGTTCGGCGGGGGTGGCTCCTCTTCGAGGGTGTCACCCTCGCGGTGGGCGACTTGATTGCTCATCTTGGGGGCAGGCTGCAATGGGGCGGACAAAAGAAAGATAATACCGAAGGCGAGAAGTAGTACGAGGGAGAAAAAAGAAATTAAAAGGGAGAAACTCTGCGTAGGCATCCCTCGTGCCCTTTCCCGGGCCTTTTGAATCAATTTTTGGGGAGAAGGAGGGTGGAAGGTTGATGGGTCGGGGAAAACAATGGTCTTGTTGTTTTTATTGTTTTGCGTCCCCTAGGCGATTCTTTGTGAGCATGATGAGCGTAATCTGAGGAAATATGTTTTCCACAACAAACACTAGGTTCCATGGTTTACGTTTGTAGTGAATATAAAATCAGACGGAGCGCACCTAACGGCCAGAATGGCGGACTGGTCCCCATCCCCTGCCCCTGTTTACGTGTCGCAAGGTTTCTTGGACCGTCTTTGTTTTGCCCTGATCTAATGCTCCTTTCAATGGACCTGGCCCACCGCATCATTATTCACCGCATTTACGCTATGAGCTATCAGAATCTGTGACTGTACGGCAGCACCTTCCAGCCAGCCGTCTTGTACCCTTGCTCAGGCATATCAGACCAAGACTTGACTTGAAACATCTGGCGGCGGCCAACTCCAAATCGGATGCATACCACGGGTTGAAATTTACATAAAGCGAAATGATTTTGGATGGAAGAAGCAAGGTAACAGGTATTGGCCAACCCCCTCCTTCAGCAGACTTCAAGGCGGATTCTTGACATTACTGACTACTTGAGCGGGATATCTAGGACCGTGCCGCAACCGCCATCTACCTTACTTGCCATCCGATACCTGCCCCCTTCGCTGGCCGCCCAGTCCCACGATCGAGAAGATAGAGCTGACGCCCGAGAAACGACCCAGATCTCAGGAGCAAGGTAAGATTTAAGCATATCCAAGAGATGTAATAGAGTACTGAAATGGTATTCTCACGACAAAATCGATGATAATATCCCTCACTTACCCCTAGGGCGGGAGGGTTTGCGGGTCGGACTTAAGACTTCCGCCATTGGAGACTTAGTTTCACCTATCACCACGCATTAGAGAAGCCGTGAGCAAGTCGGTCATATCTCCCAGCATTCAGTTTATTACAAGGCCACACGGCCCGGCATCGGGCTTGCGCCGGAACCTCCTTCGGCTTATGGAGCAACCAACTGGCAAATCCGGCCCACCCCGTGCACTGAAAATCTGCTAATGCGATAAGCGGTCAACCTTTGACAGGGGCAACAACACACAATCCTTGGTTCGGAAAACGAGCTTGTTCCGTCCACTTGGTCCATCATAGACGTATTTTTAACTCGTCTGATTTCCCCTTGCTTGGATACGTCCGACCATGGCTTCACCGTCTTGCCATTTCAACCCTCCCCATATCATTTCCTTTCCTGCTTGCTTACTTTCCGCAGCCAAACCCCCACAACATGGCCTCCGTGGTCGAGAAAGGCGGCCTTCCACCAACAGATAACGCCACGCAAGTGCTGCCGGATAACACAGACATTGAGGAAGCAGCTGCAAACGTTGATGGCGACACACAAGCCCGTGACCGCCTTGACAAGCTCAAGAAAGACTATGGCGTGAGCGAGAAATCCCCAGACCGAATCCAATGACTGACCGTGTGCCCATGCAGAGCACCTGGAATGGCCCAAACAATCCCAACGATCCCTATAACTGGTCATCGTTCCGCAAGATCGGCATCGGGGTCATATTCTCCTTTTGGCAGCTTGTGACTCTCATGTCCGCCAGCATGATTGCTGCTGCCCTGGGCGATATCGAGCGAGATTTGAACGTCGATGCGTCGACTGCCCAGATCATCTTCTCCACTTACTTTCTCGGCCTGGCCTTTGCCCCGTTCCTCATCGCAGCCGTTGCCGAGATGAATGGGCGCAAGGGCGTCTGGGTGTTTGGAAATCCTTGGTACATCCTGTGGAATGCCCGCTGTCCCGTCGGCAACTCCAAGGGCTTGATGATTGTTGGCAGGCTCATGACAGGAGCGGGAGCAAGCGCAGGCATAACGGTGTGTGCGCCTCCAATTCACTCCCTGGGGGGCTCAAAAGCCACTGCTTACCTTCGTCACTGACGAGACGCGTCTTGTTTAGTTTACCGGCCCCGTGATGGCCGACATGTACCGAGAAGAAGACCGCGGCAAGTCCCTCGCCATCGCCTCCTTTCTCCCATATCTTGGACCAGCCCTCGGCCCCTTGTGGGCGGCCTCGTCACGCAGTCGTTGTAGTGGCAATGGATCTTCTGGATCATGTGCATCTTCAACACCGCAATCACTCTGCTTGGTGTTGTGTTCATACGGGAGTCGTACACCCCCGTCCTCCTCCGCCGCAAAGCCCGGGCCCAACACGGCCCCGCCGACACGCCCTGGAACCGGCTGTTCTGGCGAGATCTCCTCTCGCGGCTGTCCGTCAACTTCCGCCGACCTTACCTCCTCCTGGCCCGGAGACCAGTGATCCAGGTGATCGCCTTGATCATGGCCCTCAACTTCGGCATCTACTGCTTCATGCTCTCAACCTTCGCCACCCTCTGGATCGACCTGTACGGCCAATCCACCACGACCAGCAGCCTGAATTACATCGTCGGCACGACGGTCTGGGCCCAGGTCGGCGGCCACATCATGGACCTCATCTACCTGCGCCTCCGCGACCGCGCCGGCGGCACCGGCGGGCGGCCCGAGTTCCGCGTCCCCTGGATGGCACCCGGCGTGGCCATGCTGGCGGCGGGGCTGTTCTGGTACGGCTGGTCGGCGGAGCAACTGGCGGCGTGGGCCTCCGTCGACGCGGGCGCGGCCGTGTTCGCGTGCGGCAGCTTCGTCGTCGGCCAGGCCCTGCTGGCGTACCAGCTGGACGAGTTCACCGGGCACGGCGCCTCGGCCAACGCCGCGTCGCGCGTCCTGTCCAACCTGCTCGGCTTCGCGTTCCCCGTCTTCGCGCCCGCGCTGTACGGCCGCCTGGGCTACGGGTGGGGGAATAGCCTGCTGGGGTTCGTCTGGGTCGCGCTGGTGGGGCCGGCGCCCGTGCTGCTGTGGTTCTGGGGTGGCAGGTTGAGGGCGCTGGGCCGGAAGCCTGGCGAAGGGGCCGGTGGTGCGTAGATCACGGACTGTGGTGCTTGAAGCATGGCAAGCAGGACAGGGGCCACATTCTCACCATGCATGCAATTGCCCCAACTGGAGTCCTTTTTGTACTTGACGGAAGGAAAGCCCCTCCTTAGAACCCTCTCAAGTGTACACGACCCTGCGCGTATTCCAACCTCTCACAAAAAGGGTAGAGGGGGCCGCCCTCCGACAGCGGTCGATGCTAGCCGGTGGGTTGCACGACAGGGGGCACAACAATTTGTATCAGTCATTTGTATCAGCTCGCCGTGACGGCCGCCGCCGATGCGGAGGGAAAAAGGATTGGATGTACGCGAATGATGGCGAGAGATTCACAACAATGGCAAAGAAGACATGACGTGCCTCTTCCGGAGTCGCAGGCAGCTCCACGGATGGGGCGGCATGAGGAGTCTTGGTTCATGGGCAAGGTGGTAGGCAATTTGATTGGCTGACTAGCAAAATAAAGTTATCAGATGGAGCTAAAAACCCCGGTGCCCCACTTCAGCAGCTTATCAGATGGATCTAGCCAGAGGGGATCGCCATGCAAGATGAGAGAACTTGGCGAACAAGACGAATACGACTGCCAGATTTGGCAGCTGGGAAAATCTCGCTGTTACGTCGTCGCGATCCAGGAAGGCTGAAACTGCATGGTCCCTTCTAGGCAACCATTATCACCGATAGCTCCGCCGATCGATGTGGCCCTTCAACACAGCTTGCCCCTGTATGAGAATATTCACTGATGCTATTTGAAGTAAAACAACAAGGATCGTCAGTCAGGTTTATGACTTGATTAACCCAGAACGTACAGTTTCAGACCCGGTGTTAGCCACGTTGTTAGTGTTCATTGACTTAGGATAGGCGTTAATCGTTTCGTCTTGAGACCATTCCCCGGTCACTGGGCGTACAAGATGTCCAGTGCAAAAGAATCCAGGGAGAAATAAAACTGTAAACACTTACTTGAGACTCGAAAAAATATGTCGAAATCTCGGATCAACCCATCTGCTTTCACCAGGAGGCCTTCTTTTAATGCAGCAGATGATGCGCGAGAGCGACACATTCAAGGACGCCCGTCATGTGATTTGTGGGTTGAACCGCACTCCTGGAGCGGTTCGAGCATATTCGGAGCCTTGCAGTGGACTGGGACAGGCTAGCAAGCCCATCGTGGGAGATTACAGGGAGTCCACCGAGGAAAGGGTGCTAGGTCGGAATCGCCCACACGACGGAAATATAGCAAGCCTAATCTCGATGCCTGTGCCTTTGTGGAAATCGTTCATATTTTGAATCGGTGTGGTTGTGCTGTTTGTGGGAGACATCTAAAATATGCTGCATTGATTTGCTCCCTGGCGATTGATAAAAGATCCTGTTTTCAAGAACTCGCACTGTTGACAGTGGGCGAAGACCAGAAGCAAATAAAAAAAGAGAGGAAGAGGCCCTGCTAGTTTGGAAGCAAACCGTCACTGAAAATAGAATTGGAATTTGCCATAGCCAGTTTCCGTGATTGCGCATTGCGGTCGCTTCCCTCTTGATCATCACCCCCCAACCACCCTGTCGGGCTTCTGCTGTGGGGACAAGAGGACAAGACTCTCCTCCAGGAGAAATAAAACAATTAAGGAACAGAAATTTACGAATAAAGGCAGGGTTTGTTCTAATTAATGGTACCAAAATACCTATGGTGTGAACCTGCCGGCCTTGAGATTGATCCAGCTGCCAGACGAAAGCTTCGGCACCTTGTGGGCAAGATTTGGCGTTCCGGATGATCTTTTTGTCGAAATGGCAGAGCAGCGACTCCTCTCTGCCTGGTCGACGTTGGGTTCCATGTTGGTTGGGCACTGGCAACCTCAATGGTCCCTAGCTTGTATTCACTTGTACCATTAGTTGGGTACTCTGCCCGGGTCATTAGAGTGGTGATATCCAATTCGTGCCTCGCCCTGCCATTTCCTTATCTTGCACCGTAATTCCCAGCTTCATTTCCAGGCGCTCTCTACCTACCCCCAATGTTCATGGAGATTGGGTAACCTTCAGAGACTTTTAGGTAAAAGGGGGTACAAATCAGAAGGGCTCAGGTACCCCCGTGGTTGATATCGCCATTTGGCCGACGCGCACGCAATTTCGGGGGTGGCTGACGGGATCGCTTGAGTCAACCGAGTAGCATCACATTGCTGCCTCACTCCTCATTTAGGAAACTGCCATCCTTCTTTATCTTGGAAATGAAATCGTTGCCCGGTTCCAGGTTTTCTTTCCCGCAGCTACTTATTTGCTCTTGCCGTTGACGAAGTCAACCGGACTGCTGCCTTTCTTCGATGTGCGAAAACCAACCCCTCTCCAGCCACACGACAGAATACCTTTTTCGCTGTCCTTTATCCTTCACAACATTCCAATACAGACCACCTGCAATGGGCGACACGGAACTTGCCCCAAAGAACCTGCTCTAATGCATCTGCTCTAATGCCCCTCCCATAGCCTTGTTACTGCCCCACGGCAGGTCACTTCACCAAACCATGCTCAGAGACAGCCAGGTGGCATCGTTGTCAGGGGTCACCTTCAAGATGCGCACTTCTTCCGCCTCAAGCTGCCACTCTTGACTGCCCACGAAAAGACAAAGGCCAACAGCGCAAACGAACTGGACGCGAAGAACGCAACACGAAGAGCATCGCCATACACCGCCCTCGCTGCGGCTTGGAGCTCGGGTGGAAGGTCTGACAAGGCGAATACTGAGTGTCGGAGCTTTTCGACAATCTGGAACGCAAGCATCACCGTTAGCTCGTCCGAGTCAAGAAGGAGAGGACCAAGGCACGTACCTCATCGAGTCCTTCGATCGGGCCTAGGGCAGCGGGTAACCTGGATAGCAGCGTGTTCTGCACGACGGCCGAGGTCAACGTGACGCCGTATATGGTCCCCATGGAACGAATCAGATAGACGGTTGATGTCGCCACAGCTTGTTCTATATCCAGTGAGTACGATGTGGCAAGAAGAAGTGGAGGCATGGTCCTTACCCTTGTGTTCGAACAAACAGATGAAGCTAAACAGCAGGCTTGGGTTCGTAAGCCCAAGGCCCAGGTTCGCTGGCACCAGAAACAACACATCCCTCCACCGACCGCCACAGTCCCCCATCATCAGAGCGAATACATTGCCCAAGAGCATCATCGATGTGCCCATCCGAACATTATAAGAAAGGCGGTACCCTCGGTGCATCATGGAACCCGCAATAACACCGCCGATGGGCGTGGCAAGCGAGGGTACAATAAGGCGCATTCCAACCGTGGCGGGCGACTCGCCCCGAACCGCTTGGAAATACAGGGGGATCATGAAGAGATACTGGAGGCCGAGTCAACAACACGAATCATCCAGGGCCCATGGGCGAAGGAGGAGAATTTACGCACCGCATAAGAGGCCATGCCCGAGAACAAGTTGGACAACTGGACCGCAACCGGCTGCCAGCCACACAAGAGGCGAAGCGGAATCACGGGGATGGCTTTCGTCCTCGCTTCAATCACGACGAACAAGGCAATCAGGACAACGCTCAAAGCCAGGCTCCCAATAACCGGCAGGCTACTCCACTCGAACTCGTTGCCCCCGAAGCTGAGTCCCACGAGCTGCACCACAAGCGCGAGGACCAGAACCGATGCACCCGAGATGTCCAAGTATCGGAAACCAGACCAGAACCCTTGGCCCGGTGCGAGGCTGATCAAGCTGTGGATGGGGTTCTCCAGAGCGACATAGCCGACGAGCAGGGCGAGCGAGGACACGGGTACTTGGAGGAGGAAGCACCACCGCCAGCCAATGCCTTCGGCGATCACGCCGCCGAGCGACGCACCCGATATGGCCCCAAATCCGACAAGGACGTTCTGCATGGCCTGGTACATCCCTCGGTTCCTGAATGGGATGATGTCCGAGTTGATGATCGTCGCTAAATTCACCGATGCGTCAGCACCAAGGATTCTCCTTCGCCTCCTTTTTCTTTCGACACCAATGCTGCATTCCACATGGAAAAATCTGGTAATATGGAAGAAGAAAATGAGGGAAAATCTCACCCATGGTAATCAACCCGCCGCCCCCAAGCCCCGTCAGCGCCCTCATGAGCACGAGCGAGAGCATGCTGGGCGCGAGGGCGCAGCCCAGGCACCCGGCCATGAAGACGGCGGTACAGGCGAAGAAGCACGACCTCCGGCCGAGGGCGTCGGAGAGGCGGCCGTACAGGGGCTGGAAGGCGGTACAGGTGACGAGGTAGGCCGTCGTAAGCCAGGCGGCGTTGTTGGCGGCGCCGAACTCGGACGCGATGAGCGCGTACGTCGACGCCGTGATGGTGCTGTCGAAGCCCGAGAGGAAGACGTTGGCCCAGAGCGCTGCGCAGGAGTGTGGCCACGTTGGTTAGCTGAACTTCGCCCTGGTCTGTAAATCGCCTCACCCATATCCCTTCCGGCTTTCCCGGAGTTGGACGATGGGGGTGGGAAGAGGTGAGTGAATGTTTTGTTCTTGCCTACGTACCTGTTTCGATCCACCAGAAGCCCTTTGGCCGGACCCAAATCCCTTCTAGTTCTAGCTCTGGGAAGGTAACGTACCCTGGCTTGCCGGCCTGCGACTCCAGAAGCGGAGTTCTGTCGTCTATGGCTTTGACAGTCATGATGGCGTCTTGTTTTCTTGTCATGGGTCGAACTGTCTTTCTTTCCTCGACTCGGCCTGCTTTCTCTGTGGCTCAGTCTCGATGTTTGGCTTGTAATGCCTCGCGTTTGAGTCAATTCCTCTTGTCCTGTGAGGAGACTTGTTCTCTGTGGTGCCGTCTCGCCACCAGAGAACCAACAAGTAATATCAAGCGAGCAGCAGCCTCTGCTCAATGTCTTTCCTTCCTTACAGATAGCCTGGAGGTACATACCTGTGTGGCCAAAGACAGACCACGGAGGTTTGCAGGCGAGAACAGAACCCAATGGGCATTGAACCCCCACCCTGCAGCGCATGCAGCGCCTGCATTTTTCTTGTCACCCCCGCTACCACCGGTCGTATTTCACCAACAGCGTCAAATTTTACCGACCCGTTGGGGCCGGCACGGCTCGACACCATAAGCCGATGCCGAAAGCAGCGCCGATGGAGGTTGCGATGAGGCTGGGGCTTTGAGTTCCATCTGTTCTGTTCCCTTGGCCTCGTGTTACTCTGCGTTGTCGTCGATCTACAATAACCCCCCCTCCTACCTAATTACTCGAGGCTCACAAACGATGGGTGTCCCCGCTCTTGAGTTCCCCGTCCCTCCGATGACAGATCAATTTGGTACATACATACATACAAAATGGGCTAAACGGCCTATTGACTGTAATAGTCAAAGATTCGCTTCAAGCTGCTGACCGTGACCCCCATGAGGGATCTAGACCATGTCCAGATGCCCATGTCTCCGCAGGTCAATAGACATGACCAATGACAAGGGCCGGTAGAGTACCGTTGCATTGAATACCTGGTCCCTTGATGCAGGCTTCTGCAACGAGCTGCCTACCCGCCTAGCGGCCTACAGCCCATTGGTCCGGTGACCACGCTCGACCATGCCCACGCATGTATTCCAATCGATTGTACCGCTCATTTCTCTTCAATTTCCCCGTCACTGTCGCCTCATCTGTATGTGGCCCTGCCTCACGCAATATTGCGTGATCGCGTCTGCTGCAGCTGAATGGCCCATACAGTTCAATAACAAACCCCCTGGTAAGAACCGTTTAGCTCGTGACTTCTTTTTTTGCGAAGCCATGCCGCCAGGGAAGTTCAGGTCTGCAGCAATCAAATGCAGGGAGCAGCCAGCCCCCTCCCCAAGCGCCCCGCAGAAAAGCCAATTGCACACAAAGCGCGAAAAGGGGGGACCCCGATTTCCTTCGAGATCAGGCTGTTCAGCTTTTGCTCACTTTTTTTTTGGCCCGATCGAGGGGCCAAAAATATGACGAGGAGTACGTGCATCGGGTTGCCTTTCCCCAACTTGACGAACCACAAGTGCACATGGTTAGATTGCTAAGCTCAAACATCTCGTACGTAACGACTCATTTGTTTCCCCCCCCCCATTTTCTTAGCTTGCTGCTTTCCAGTTACCAATCTCGCTCCAAAACTTTGCATGTTGTGTTTTCCAGCAGCTGTGTCGAGATTCTGAACTCCCCAACAGGAGCCAAGTCGTCTGATTCGGACATTGCCATGCCGCTTCGGTGGCGGGAGGAGGGAATGATGACCGGAAAGACACGAAGTAATATATATGGAGGGTCAAGTAGTGCCAAGAACTAAGAGTGCCCCGCAGAATCCATCCGCCCGATCGCCGCCGGGGAAGTTTGGTTGATCTGCATGCTAAGCATCTGATGCAGAAAGCAGCCGCCCCATGTTCGTTCTTGTCTGGCCACACGGACTCCGGTTGCCAATCTGTTTCTTGTCGCCCCGTTTCACTTCTCCGCAAGTCCGCATCCGCAGCTTACACCTTCTGCTCCCTAACCACTTCCTGGCTCTCGTGGGAGTCGCTGTGGGCGTCCCCCAGTGGACGGCCAACAGAGTCGTGCGTGGCATCCCAGTGGCCCACCTCCTCCACAGGGACCCTGATGATTTGATGAGTCCGGGCACCGTCGTCTAGCACCAGGACTTCCTGTCGGAGTCTGTACCCGCCAACTTTGGGCAGCAGGTAAACCCACACCGCATAGTAGACCCCACAAGCCCCGATGCTGAAGCCGAGGACGGCCAGTTAGCTCATGTTGTGAAAGAATAGATCTGGCGAGACTTACATAACGATGCCCGTCACCACGTATGTGCCATACCAGAAACTGACATCGCCACCGTACTTGCCGCCGAGAGGTGGATACCAAGGCATGATGAGCAGATACAGGTCCACCAGGATCTTGAAGATGATGATGGAATGCCAGGCACGGAAGCTTGGTGGCGGCAGATTAATCTTCTTGCGCCGCCACCGAAGCAGATAGAGGCCAATCCCCATGGCGAAGTTGAAGAAGGTGGAAGGGTAGACCTGGAGGTCGACGACTGTGGGGCCTTATTAGCGACCGAACCGCGAACTTTTGTCATATTCCACGAGCACTCACTGAAGTTGAACGCATCCCCGGCTGGAGGCGCGAGGACCATCAGCACGGTCAAGAACCATTTGAGCAAGTATGGTCCCAGAGGTGTTCCGAAGGGTCTCGTGGAGGCCCAGAAACTGGTGAATGGAAGCACTCCTTGCCTGTTTCCACGAAATCAGCGGCAAGATCAGGGCAGTCGTGTCAACTAACTCACCTTCCACATTCGCGGACCATTCTGGCCGATCCCAGCAGTACTGCAAGGAGGTTGCCAAAGGAACTCAGGGCAATCAACACATTCAACCCCTTGACGGCATTGCCCTCGCCAAAAACGGCCGTAAAGAACAGGCTAGCGGATATCTGACTTGCGGCCCTGAGATCTTTGAGGGGTACTATTGCAATGCGGTCTGGTTAGTTCAAATCCAATTAAAGGAGTGATGGGAGAAGAAGTCAGTAGTCCCTACCGGCAGCGAAATAGGCGACGTTTGCAAAGATATATAGAATAGCAACGATGAAGAGCGCAATGAAACTATTTCGTCGGAGTTGTTTCACCGGGTTCTGCAGAAGCACACGCCCGCCCCAAGTCAGCTCGTCGAACTTTATCTTCCAGAATGGTCAAAGACAAAAGGGGGCGGGAGAAACGAACCTTCACTTCGTTGACAAAGTTGAACGCGTTCTCATACCCCGCATACGAGAAGATGATCTTCACAAGGGCGTTCGTCAGCCCATACGGAGTCGCCTTGCCATCGAATGAATTCTTGAAATTCGCCGTCGGCTCGGCCACTCTGGTATGACCGCCCAGCACCACGAGACCCGTGATGGCGATGAAAACAAGGGTGATGACTTTGACAATGCCGACCGCGTTGGAGATTGCATACGAGACCCTGGTGTTGAAGGCGACAACTGCCAAAGAAGGAGGAATATCTTAGCAAATCCCCAGCTTGACGCCTTCCATGGGCGGACGAGCAGGTGCTTACGCAAGACGGCAACTGTGTATCCAGCCACGGCAACTCCTTTCATTTCCCAGCCGGTCGGCACGTGGCCACTGGCGCGAAAGAGGTACTGTGCGAGGACTTTGAACGACACCAATTAGCCACGACACAGGTCACTTATGGCCATCCATGCTGGCCAAGTGGGACAGGGGCCTAATTACCAATTGAGTTGCCACTGCTGAAGGACAACACGACAGCCAGCGCGGCGAACGCGGTCGGGAAGAACCACCTCGGCCGCGGGAACGCCTGCTCCAGGTACACGACCTCGGAGCCCGAGCGGTTCGGGAAGTAGGAGGCGTATTCGAGGTAGACGGACAGGGAAGCGATGGACGTGAGGAAACCGAGGGCCCAGTAGATCATGCTCAGGCCGACGGAACCGGTACCGACCAGGATGCTCGAGGCTGGTGCGCGAGCGGGAGAGTCAAATCATTGCGTCCAAAGCTCCGCGCCCTTCACAGGACACGGTGTGGAACAGTTCCCGGCGGGGGCACTTACGGGTCGAGTAGACACCCGTCCCGATCATCTTGCTGATATTGAGGAAGACGATGGTGACGGGGCCGACGGCGTACCCCAAGGGCGAATTGGTCTCGACAGGGGCACCCCCGGCCTCCTGGTACGACGGCAGCGAGTCATTGCCACCTTTCTCGACGACGTAGTGCAGGCTGCCATCCGAAACCTCACCCTCATCGGTGTTCTGCGCGGCGGCGGCGTCATCGCCCTGCCGGCGACTGAATGGCCGGCGCCAGAAAGACATGTCTTTCCGGTTTTCGGGTTGACCCCTCGGGTATTTGACGAAACGTGATCGACGGTGTTCGAAGGTAGGGACTAGGAGCTGAGTATGCAGGTTACACTTGCCATGGGTCCGTAATATGAAGAGGATCAATGTCTCGGGTGGCCGGGTGCGAGAGGGTTAATTTATATGAGGGATGCTATCGAATCGCATGCTTGGGTGTTCCATGTGCATGTGGCCCGGATACTCGATCCCATCGTTCGATCTTCCATGCTCCACGCTCGACGCTCCTCCTTCCAAATGGGTGATATGGGACGACGATCGCGTCAATGCCAATCCTTTAAAGGAATTGCTGTTTCTGCAACACATTCCCAAAATGTGGCGCATAGTATCACGCTTGGCTGGGCGATGGCCGTGCTCGTGGCTGCCAAGTCGTTGTCCAGTAAGTTGACCGATTCACCGAAAATGCTCATCTCGGCGGCTGATAGCGCCATCTTTGCGACACGGTGTTGGACGAGATTGGCGGCGTTGCCGAGTTGGAAGCAACAGCTTGGCCTGATAAATGATAAACAAAGGCAGCGTGACAGTCGGAGCATGGCTTGCATATTTCTGGGCAATAATCGGCAAACCGGGAGTTGAAACATTGACGTCGCATGGCATCCCACGTTATCGCCATATCACTTCATTAAGGTGCCATGGCATGGTGTTGGTATTTCGCCGCCACCTGATTCGCCAGCCCGTACCGTTCCGATGCAATGGCTGCCCCGTCCGGATCGACAGTATTGGCTTTGGGGGCTTTCCAAGCTGGGTGCATATCAAAGTATCGCATCCTTCGTGCATGCGACAGGCCATATATCAAGGGGCTGAGGGCATAGTTGCCGAGGCCTGACACGTTCAGGGCTCTGTACAGCGAGCTGAAAATCTGGCGACATCTGGGATTGAGCACGTCTTGGATTCGGGCGATAAGAATCGCGAGATTGGTGGGGTCTGGATATGGGCAGTGGAGCAGGCTGGAAATAGGTGAGGAGGAAGCAGGAAATGGAAGTCGGAAGGGTGGAAATCTGGTCTGGTCTGCTAAGCGCGGCACCTAATGGGAGCTGATGCCTTCCAATTTTGGAAGACACCTTGGAAGTCATTTCAAGCAACGACTCAGGGGCCTGTCTGCCGACGAGAGTCCTCGAATCTTGAAGTTCTTGTCCATTCTTCCCCTCGCACCTTCCTCGTCTACTACACCACCTGCATCTTCGACCTTTGGGTGTTTGCCACTCCCCCCTGTCTCATTCATTTTGGAACCCCACTGAGGTGCTCATCATCCTTGCATCAAATATTCCTGCCAGACAGCAGTCCCATCTCCATTCCCGCATCGACCTATGATTATTCGTTAGGTAGCCAAGGTAAACAGGCAAGGTATATGCCCAGGTGCATAATCTCGAATACCAACCCCAACCCAGCCCCCCCATCTAATGGCGTGCTAAATCGTGGGGTCTGTGAAACTTGTCGTTAATCAACGGCCAGAGACAGGCAACTGGTAAGGGTAAGTAATTACCAGTTCATGCACGTCGCGCCTCTGCATGTTCGCCTAACCTGCCGCCTGCCTACCCAACTTGTCGTTTGTCTCCCCCAAATGCAATATTCCTGGTCCAGTGCACATGGCACCACTCGTGGCTTGGGTTGGTAGTCCCATCCCACGTATCATTCGTTGGCCAACCGAGGGGGTCTGCAGTCATCGGGTATAGATGTCACTTGAATGGACCATTGGTCGAGACGACGATATATGGCGTTGTGCTGACTCAAGGCCCCCCTCAAGGTTCGGGAGTTTCCTATTATGGGAAGCTAATACGACTATTGGGTCAGCTAGGGTTGTAGCATGCCCCCACGGCCAAGACCAAGGCCCAATGCAGACGCAATGGAGCGGGCCTCGTTTGGAGATGCTTACAAACGGAAGAGAGCGCTTCCGTCTGCAGGGCGAGACACACTGTCTGCTATGCGGCGCCTAGCTGAGACCGCAACACATTTTTCAGTGGTACTTACGAGCTAATTCCGTAAATGGCCACAGATCGGAGGCCGAAAGCCCCAGTTCTGTCTCCCGAGTCCCATGCTCCTGGCACGAGCTGGACCCCGAGGTAACTTTGGTAATTCTTCGTTGCCCTATAGTAAAGAGACTCGCACGCGAGCGAAGGTATGTGCCTGCACACTACCGGTCCTGACTCATACAGCGTCATCTAAAACACCATATTTTTCTCGATAGACCCCATCAAACCAGCCGACTTCGACGCAAGCTTCCTGCACTCATCGCTCGAGCCAGGATCAGCCCCAATCGCCTCAAAGCAATCTTTCCAGAAATGCCATCTCCCAACAGATCGGGACTCCATTGGCGGTCCAGCAAAGAGTTTGCCAAGCCTCCAACTCCCAGTCTTGTTCGCTGCATCCTCCTCATCATGATCGTACAGAATCTGTTTGAAAAGGCTCTGGCCGTACCAGATGATCCACTGGGCGGCGGCCATAACATTACAGTCCTGCTCCCATGCCTCCTTTGACTTCTCCTCTTCCAATGCATCGCGCATTAGCATGATGGCATACCCTGGCTGGGCGCCCCAGATGCCAGTTTCATATAGGTTTGCCACGAAAGCGTGGAAGTTTACCCAGACAGTGGGACTCAGGGTCCGGTGCTGGATAATGCTGGAGTTAGCATCTATAAATATGGACTTGGAATAGCGGCAGGTTCTGGGATATATTTGGGTTCAGACATGCAATTTAGATTGTCGGAAATGGATTCACGTAAGAGCTGGTAACAATGACAGAGCTCCTCTTGCGGCTATTATTCCATTAGTGCAAAGTCTCCATTATCTCTAGAGGGCTGCATGGTCAAAGGTTACCAGTAGAGTAGTCTTTGAGGTAAATTTGGGAGATCGAGAAAGGTAGCGTAGAAGCTGGACAAGCTTTAACTGGGAGGGGTGATGATAGGGAATCTGCTCGGCTAGTTCCACGCATATCTCTCCGAAAGAATGGACCTCAGCAGATTCTGGGGCGTGGGCCGGTATCATAACTAGGAGAGATTTGGTAGCCGCCTCGAGAGACATCTTTGTATCTGGTTGAAGGAAGTCTCGTAGAATTGCAGCGACATTGGCCTCTGTGTAGTTGGTGGTTCCGGCGAGGCGGCCAGGCCCTATGTGCTTCCGAGTCTGGCCAATGAATTTGATCCACGATGCGGGAGATTTTGAGGCTTTCGCCGGCATGCTAGCAACATATGCTGAAGCGTTATCAACACTGTCGATAGTTAGGTGAAGAGCTGCCATGGTGGCGGGAAAAACTGTGGGGGGAATGTGGCGTCGTTGGTAACCTGAAGCCTTACGACGTTGCAAGTTGTAGGATAACCCTAACCCTCTTTTGGTTGAGTCGTAGACGTTCTGGTAGTACCAAGAATCACGTGCAATTCCACATGCAGTTTTCTTATCCACATTCGTCCTTGGCGAACACTCACCAACCTTCTCTTTCATCTTTCATCTACCATCCATATCGAGCCACCGATATAATCTGCATCCCCCGAACCATGATATAATTCCTGGGAAATTGACTTCAAGTGGCTTAATGTGGTTGGTAAAAGGCCCGCTGCCAAGATGGACCGCGATCAGGGAGCAGCAACCACAAATCTCCTAGGTTAGTCGGTCCCTACATTCATCTCCCATATACTCTGCCGGACTTATCGAAGTCCTACGGAGTCTCTACTTGCTCCTCATCGTCTGTTCTCTTCTACATCAAGTCGTCCTGGCGCTTGGGTCTTAATACTCAGCACTCTCCTCTTCACGTTCAACCGTACGCCGATATTTGAACCGAGAACTGTGCTGGTGATATAACCAGGATCAGGTATACACCGAATTTGGTGGTCCTGAGTTTTGAGACAATTTTATCTCATTTTATCTCCAGTTTCGCCCCCACCATCACCAGTGACTGGTCTAGCTTATTAGACGTCATTGCTAACACTGGCTCCCAGATCGGGAGAATCGCATCATCGCCGATGTCCTCTCTCACTTTCGAGACCTCGTCGTCCTCGCGACGGAGCCCATCGACAACACGGCGTCGGCAGGCCAAGCTGCCTACAGCAGCATGGCCATGGAGATAGAGACCAAGGGTCTGGTGAGGACCGCCCCTCCCTTGTGCCCCTCGCGGGCCCTCATCCCCACCTATGATTGATACTAACGCGCAGCCGCAGATCAGGTCCACAGAAGACCTTCTACAGCTGACCCGCCTCCTCCGCGAGCTATGGATTATTGGTCCACTACGCAAGCCCGGCGAGGGTGAGCAGGAGGCAGAGGCGCGCATCGACGTCGAGGTGGGCGAAGTCGTCGGGCTGCTGAACCGGCTACGCGAGCAGTCGAGGCAGCGACTCGTGAGCGAGGGCGGCGGGCACGGGAAGTATGTCGCGGCTGCGGGGGAGTCGAAGAACCAGGGCGCCGCCGTACCGAGAGAACAGGGGCTGTCGCAAACTCAGCAGTGATGGATGTGGGCTGGAGGCATGGTCAGATAGCAATGGTAGATGATTATAGCGATGCATGGCCTGAGCGCCAGGAACGCTTGCATCTTGGGTTTTACGTCCATTTCGAGGCTGGATAGGTAGGAAAGAGGGGAAAATGCCGAAAAAAAAGTGCAGCCATCTACAATGATATCATGATGGTTTGTATGATTTGCATCAATGTGTACAGTACCATTTATTTGATTTATTTAATTTGCGTTGCACGGGGTCCAAGCAATAGTAAAAATACACAATCTGGCGATACCAGTAGCCTTAGACTCTCAATTCCAATGTCATGCAACTCGCCGATAAGTCAGACCGTAAACCCTAATGCCCAGCCATACAAAACGAAGTCTCCGGTCGGGACACGACACGCGGAAATTCCACCTCTGTATCCAACACCACCACCACCCTCTCAATCAATCCTATTGAACACCACCTCAAATTAATCCCAAACACCGCGATCAATCCAAGCCAAACTGCCAATTGTCAATCTAAGCCATTCTCTCCCCCCAGGCAAGATGAACCAGCACTACGACGTTCATCTTGCCTAGGGAGAGGATAGCTCAGATTGATCATTGGCATTTTGATTTGAGGTGGTGTCCTAGGAGCCAGGGTGGAGCCAAATGGCTGGCCCGCGTCCAGTGCTTGTGCATAAAAATAATCAAAAACCTGGAAGCCTTCAAATTTTTGTGAAGCCCCATTTTTTTCAGGCAGACAGTCACCGAACATCACCCTCCGTCTTCTGAGCCCCAGGATTCAGCACCATGGCCCACGATGACGACAACACAGAGGACCTCCAAGTCCTCGCGGCCACCGCGACAGAAAAGGCCGAGGAGATGGTCCGCAGAGCCGACCAGCTGATGGCAGAATTCCAACAGCTCAACGACCTGCGGCAGGCCCGCGGCCTCGTCCCCGTCGCCGCCGGCCAGAGGTCGCTCCGGCAAGTCGCCGGGAGCGAGCACGCCATCTTCCACAAGCACCTCCAGGACCTCCAGGGCAGCGCCGACGATGATGACGACGCCCGCAAGGCCGACCTCGTCAAGCGCCTGGGCGTCTCGCTCCGGTGCTCCAACCTGCCCGCGCTGGAGGCCACGTGGGGCGTCGTCAAGCGCTGCCGCGGCCTCGAGAGCCTGGTCTTTGCCTTCTCGCGCCACCCAGCCTTTGGCGCCTGCTCGATCTGCAAACGCCCGCCTCCTCGCGGGCCTCCAGACGGCGGCGCGGTGACGGGGACGAAGCCGAGGAGGAAGAAATGCCCGCCCAAGAACCGCCAGGACCCGGCCGACCTGGCGCGCGTCGACGCCGTCGTCGAAGGCGGCACGGAGTGGGTGCGCGTCCTCGGCATCAGCGAGCGCAGCCTGCTGATGCACATGGCGCAAGGCGGGTGGGACTGGGGCGCCGAGGAGGGGGAGAGGGAGCGGGAAGAGGAGGAGGACGACGACGCAGACTGCGACGTGTCCGTCGCCGTGACGGTGCGACAGCTCGTCGAGGCGGCGCGCGCCAACCGCCACGACTACCGCGTTCCCCGGGTGCACGTGGTGCTGACGCGCGTCGCCGAGGGCCGCGACGCCGAGATCGACAGGCTGATCCGCCTGCTCCGGCGGGGGGCGGGCGCGGGTGCCGGGGCCGAGGTCGAGGTGGTGGTCGACTGCGCGGGGTCGGCCTTCCTGGCCGCGCCGCCGCCGCCCGCCGACGAGGCGCTGCGGAACCTGACGGACGACGGCCGCCTGTGGGGGCTGACGCCGACGGTCAACCTCGACTGCACGGTGCTCGTGACGCTCGCGTCGGACGTGACGCACGGCCGCGTTGAGGTGCGGCCGTGGCACAGTCGGGAGACGGCGCGGCAGGTCGTCGACGAGCTCGAGCAGGGGAGCACCCTGGTCAGGTTCCTGTATCCGGCGCTGCGCGGGAGGCGGCTCGTCTGCACGCGCGCGGCAGCGCGGCGGTTCGGCGAGATCGTCGACACCATTGCGACGCCGACAGAGGCTGCGAGGGCGGCTATTATCATGGGTAACCCCTTGAGTGGGCCTTCGGGGATGAGTTCGCCCGCTCTGGTTGCTGAGTTGCAGACGCTGTCGGAGCATACAGTGGATCCCGACCTGCTGTTCCCTATCGAGGTGGTTGACGCCAAGAGTCCGGCGGATGATATCGAGAGCTACATCCGGTCCGGGCGCTTACCTCAGGTTGCGGCGCCGGTTTTGGCCGAGATGTCGGAATTGAACAGAGACTCCCACTTGTACGGGTGGGTTCAAGGGGTGACGACCGTGACGGCGAACCTCAGCCTTGCGAAGCAAATCGCTCGGCTTGTTGAGGAACATCGGACAAGTGATGACGAAGCTGGCCCCAAGGTCTGGGTACACCCCGTTACAAGGGCGTTGGCTGCAAAAGAGAAGCGCATAGATGAAGCAACGCCTTGACAACTCGCACAAGTTCGATAGACCTACTTCGTTGTCACCCTGGCGGGTGTTCTACATCCCTCAACAGTCTCTCTTGGGAGACAGTTACAGCTATCCAGGGGCCCAAAAACAATCCAAGCCTGCAATAGCGCCCGCTCCTCCCATGTATCCAAACATGTACAAACTTCTGGGTATTCGCACCTTAACAGCACCTTGACACCAGCCTTCCCCCGCTGCATCACCAGCCCGTATTATTCCACTGATGCCACGGAGACTGCCCCTGCGACTGCCCAGGCGGGGGATTATCATAATAGACGTGCGTCCCAGCCTGCTGTGCCCCGCCAACAACCTGCACGCTCTGCGCCATCTGCCCGCCCTGGTACCCGGTGTGGAGGGGCACCATCTCCACCACGGTCGACTGGGCCCCAGGCGGCTTGGCCTCGCCCATGAGCGGCTCCTCCTGACCCTGACCCGCCTGGTTGAAGGGGTCGAGGCCGAGGGTGGCGACATGGAAGAGGCCCGGGTCGAAGTCTCGCGTGACCGAGAAGCCGGCCGGCATGTGCGTGTCCAGACTCTCCTCGAGACCCCCTGGAAAGCGCACCGTGGCGTTAGTACTGGTACTCCCGACAAGCTCCCAACAAGCATGTAGATGG
This sequence comes from Phialemonium atrogriseum, assembly GCF_030411735.1. Lineage (NCBI taxonomy): Eukaryota > Fungi > Ascomycota > Sordariomycetes > Cephalothecales > Cephalothecaceae > Phialemonium > Phialemonium atrogriseum. The sequence goes on along the minus strand of NW_026848177.1, from coordinate 184,576 downwards.
GAAAGAGATCAAAGAAACTCACAGATGAAGATGTAGAGAAACTCGGCCAGGACGGGCACCCACGTGGCCAGGGCGAGGAGCTGGCCGAACCCCCACTTGTTCTCATCGTCGAGGCCGCCCGAGGTCTCAATGATGTTGTGCCTGAGCACCGTGAAGTACGCAAGCAGGCCCCACATGAGCAGCAGGTTGAGCCACGCGATGCCGAGGCGCCAGACGGAGCGCCACCTGCGGACCCACGGGCGGTCCGCCAACCCCGGGATCCCGAACCCCGTGACGACGAAGGCCGTCAGCACGAGCCACAGCACGGGCGCGCCGATGATGAGCACCTGCGCCGCCTTCATGGCGTGCCAGTACCGCGTGCCGCCGCGCTGGTTGCACACGTCCTGGTTGGCCACCTGGTTGCGGTTGTGCCGGTCGTCGTAGTCGCGCTCCCCGCGCGGCGACAGGTACACCTCCGCCACCGCGAGGATCCACAGCACCGCCATGACGCCCCGCCGCAGCCACACGCGGTGCGCGTCCGCCGACGACGTCGACGATGACGTGGACAGCCACTTGGGCACCGCCGTCGCCGCCGCCGGCTCGCCGGATCCGGCCTTGGGGTCCTTCTCCTTCTTCTCGCGCCGGCCCATCAGCGCGTACAGCAGCATGACGGGGAAGACGGAGAAGGTGGCGGCCAGCAGCGAGAGCACCATGTCGTAGACGGCGCTGCCGAAGAAGGGCAGGGTCTGCTGGGCACTGCCGGAGGCGCGCTCGCGGCCGTGCGAGATGGACGTGTACAGCGCGGCGAGGAGCATGGCGATGCTCATGAGCATGGCCGAGGTCAGGAACGCGTCGAGGGAGCCGCGGAAGGAGTCGAGCGTGCGCCGGAGGAACGTCATTCGCTTGGGGGCGGCCGGGCCGGCGTCGGGGTTGTTGTTGTCGTCCCTCGCCTGTCCGTCCTGCCCGCCGCCGCCGCGGCCGCTGCGCTTGTTCTTCGCACTGACGTGTCGCCCTATGTGCCATATGGTGAAGGCGAGGAGGTAGAGGGTTGCAAGGCCTGCTTCGACGTAGTACGAGACGTAAACCTAAGCCGATGGTGTTGGGGTCAGATATCTGTGGAATCAATCGCAGTGGGGGCAGCCGAGACACAAAAACTTACGCCAATGCCCGTCAAGTCAGCATTTCCCATGTAGCCTATGGCCTTGCAGTACTCGGCCGGACACGCGTCTGCGGGCGTTTCCAGCAGGCCTTTGGTGAACATGGGGGGCCAGGGGTTGTCGGGGTCCGTCTGCGTGTCGTCGAAGAGGTTCCAGGCGAACCATTCCGAGATCAGGCCGGCTAAGTCGCCCACCGTCAGGTTCGCCACCTCGTCCAGGCCCCCGGGCGGGAGGGCCGCGAGGAACAAGAGAATGCCGCTGGCATAGGAACCCCCTATGGAGTCGGACTTGTCCCAGGGGTTGGGGAGGAGGAGAGTTGCCAGCCAGTTGCCCCAGAGTGTGCAGTTGGCCGCGAAGTTCATCTCCTCGTAGGGAGGGAAGTAGGTGAAGTGGACACCGTCCGACATGGTGGAAACGACTGATACTGCTGTCCGGGGAGGGGCACGGCAATGGACGGGCAGGCAATGGCTGATGGCGGTCCACTACGCCAAACTTGTTGCGCCCGATGCTAAGGTGGGAAGAAGTGAAGTTAGGTTAGAAAAGGTGAGGCTCTGGGGAAAGAGACGCCATCGGTCCTGGTTTTGTTCCTAGCGCGCAGGCAGGCACGGCAGTGTGCTCGGATGCCTTTTCTCTACCAGCCAGCTGAGTCCCCAATTGGAAGATCAAATTTGCGGCTGAGAGTTCGCAATGCTGCCAAGGATTGGCATTAAAGGGGGCGGCCGCCGCCAGTGCTGAAAATGGAATGGTGCTGACGCCCAACGGACGCTAACGTAAGACCTTGAGGCCAGAGGCTTCCCTCAGGATTCATATCCCTGAGATGGTGGATCCCAATTTCACTGTTTCCATACACGTGTATGGGTCCGTAGGGCTGAGCGGAAAGGGCGATTGGCTTTGATTCAGCAGTGCAGAGGATAACATAGTGGATAGAGTGTCGAAACCTTGGTTGCAATAGCCGCTCAATTATTTCCTTCCTTATGAGTAGGCTGGTGCTGCTGCTGCTTAACCTATGCAATAGGTATGCAGTAGGTATGCAGTAGGTTTGCAGCGAGTGTGCGTCGTGTGCTAACTAAAGCGTAGCTAAAGAGCCTTATGCTACACACCCATACTGCCACCGCCGCCGTCGTCCCGTCGACGATTAGCGTCTTCCTTCCTCACCACGCGATACATGGACAGATACCAGGCGCCGACGGTTACGGTGGTTAGGCCGAGAGAGATAACGACGAAGATCCAGATGTAGCCCGATAGGACGGTCTTGCCCTCGGCCGGGTCCCAGCTGAAGAGGTCGGCGGAGAAAATGGACTAGATACGTAGGATAGTCAGCATTGCGGGCGTATCACTTTTCCCTTTCTTCTTGAGAATCTCTCGCGGTGGAAGTGCCAGACAGGAGCTCGGGGTTAGGGTTAGGGTTAGGGCTGAGTGAGGCCGAAATCAATCACCCATCACCCATCGCCGCTATCGCCGTCCCCGTCGCCGTCACCGTCGCTACCGCTACCGCTACCGCTACCACTACCACTACACCTATTGTTATTGCTATTGCTATTCAGTCCCCATTCCCACCAACAGCAACAGCAACAGCAACAGCAATATAAACACCGATGATGACATTGACGGCGATAGCGACAGCGACGACAGCAGCGATAGCAATGACGATGGCAACTCCACCTGTTGCGCTAGCGCAGGCCTCCTGAGAGATTCTCTTCCCTTTTCCCCCCTTCATTTTATTCATCTTATATGTCCTGTGATGACAAAGAGTGGCAAAACCGTCTTCTTACCGCAATAGTAGAGATGGGGATGAACACCATGGTCAGTAGCGCGATGGATCGCATCTGCGAGCTGTCGCGCTTCATGTCCTTCGAGAAGCCAGTGCTAGCCCGCGCTAGGCTGAGGTTCATTTTGTTATCCTCCCTCGCAAAGTGATTCCATACCTGTGTGATGTACGTCTGTCAGAGAAGGGGGCAAACAATTGGGAAAAGGGGGAGGGGGAAACAGTGGAGGCAGCCTTGCCGTTTGCATCGTGAGAGACATGTTGTCGATGATGGTCTTGCATTCGTTGATCTTGTCGTCAAACTCGGTGGAGATCTCGTCCAGTCGGGAGACAATCAGCTCGCCCGCCCTTCTTAGCTGCTCTTGGGAGAAGGCGGGCTGCAATTGTTTTGTAGGAATACCGTCGTCGTCGCTATTATTCGCAAGCGTCTCGCTCTCCCATCTAAGTTGCTCTTGGGAGAAGGTCGGCTGCAATCGTTTTCCAGGAATACCGTCGCCGTCCCTATTCTTCGCGAGCGTCTCACCCTCCTTCATCTCCAACTTCGCGGGCATAGAGTCTGCGAACCTTGCCGTCTCAGCGCGCATCTTGGCCAGCTGCGGCTTGAGCATCTGCATCTGGTTCACGATGGCGCGGCTTTCGAAGCTCAACTTGAGCGACGACGCCATTTTCGCCTTGTCCATGTCGAGATCGAGCTCGGTCTCGCGCCACGCCTGCAGCTCGAAGCCGTCCAGCACCGACTCCACCATCCTGCTCAGCCGGACTCTCTCCAGCTCGGCGAGTACCCCGGCGAGGAGGGTGGGGTGGTTGTATGCCAGGTCCACAGAGCTTATCCTCCGTACGAGCTGCTGCTTTTGGGACTCGTTGCACCCGTATACGACTGCTAGGGTTAAGCCCGGGGTCGGGAGGTAGGCCGACGAGAGCGCGAGATCATCGTTCTGTACCGACGCGGTTCGGACTGTTGACGCTATAATTAAAATAAAGATATTAGACCAGCTTGCAGCGGCTGACGAATGTCCGCCGCTCATTTGTGAATGGCAACGCACTAATCTTGCATTCCTGCCATTCACTGAATCCGTGGCGTTGGATAGAGAAATACGGCACCTCTCTTGTAATTGTTCGCATTATCGTAGGATGGACGTGGAACCTCTCAACAATGGTCTTGAGGATGTGTTTATCGAACGGGAGGTAATAGACCGGCGCAGATGACGGCGCAGATGATGATCCCTCGAAGTCGACAGGCGCGTCTCTCGTGCACAAGCTATATTAAAACGTTCCCATGAAATCGTCAGCGAGGCCGCGTGTGAGGGGGAAGATATAAGGTCATGCGGCGCTGCTGTTCCATACATGACGCATATTCCTGGCTTTCTCTCTTTAGGCTGGAGGAAGGTGGCCTGTTTGTACCAGTCAGTTATTGACTTGTCGTCGGGATATAAAACCACCCAGGGACTTGGCTCGACTTGCTCTCTTGAACCAGATATCCCAGTCCCTGGCTGTGACCAAATTGTCCACCATTGCTTTACCCTGGCGACTCGTTAGCTTCTTGTCTGCTCCGACCCTCGTTGGTGAGTGAGCCCCAACCTCGCCGATCTGGAGTTTCGTCACCACTATCGCCTCTCTCCACGCGTAGCAAAACTTGCCAAAATCTTCATCGGACCACTCGAGAGACTTGCGTTCCCAGTCCATGATTATCTAGACCTAATTAAAACAGAGTACTATTTGCTGAGGAAACTTCGTGGGCATTGCACACACCCCGGATTGAATTTCTCAACATTGCCACGAGATGCGATTGCATAGCCACACTTTTCGGGCAGTGCACAAATACAAATCCGATTGGTTCAGAAGTTTTCGGGTAGCAGCATTGGGCGTCAGTGCATATAACTGTATTCTACGCACTTGCTTGCCAACTTAAGAGGTGCATGCAGTTTTTACTGCAACAACGATGCTATTGTTGTTAAGACTTGACTAGGCGCTTATGATAATTTTGTCTCGAGTTGGATTTTCAAGTCCCTTTGATTTTGATAATATGACTTTAACTGTTCTTATTAAATCTCAACAAGCCTCTCTTTCTCAAACAATGGTGATTACCTATATGGAATATAATATTATTTGCCCCCACCCCTGTGTTTATAATTTTCTCAAGTGCTAATATCAGCGTCTTTGAGGGAGAACCTTGGAGTAGTCCTAATGGGCAGAAAATTCCCCCTTTACTAGTAAAGTTTAAATGCCTTTATTTCTAGTGGTTATTAGCTACTTGCGTTAGCTCAACACTTAAGGAATGGCTATTTAGTCTTGGCCTTTAGTTACTGCCTATTATAAGCTTGTCAGTAGAGTTAGTTTCTGACAAAGCAAAGACTGGCAATCTGGTTACTTGGAGTCGCCCCATTCTCGATTTTCTTTACTGTTGAGTCGATTATACTTCTGAAACCAACAAGTATGTTTGCCACCCCATTCCCACAAACTCAAACATTAACCATCTTTCTCCAGTTCCTTTTGTTCAACCTTGGTGAAACAATTTACCAAGCCCCGAAAATGCAGACGGAGAACAACGCCGTTTGTACATATTGGAGAACATAAAGTGAGACCTTGGGTAGAGTTGAATTAACCTGACCCCTGATTGGTCATCACGGATTGTTGTGCGAGGTTAGCTTGACGGGAAGCGTGATCTTGTACTCGTCTTTCCGGAGCTGATTTCACTCATGCGGTTAGAGACCCGACCGACGAGAGAGTTCGGCAGGTAGGTACATACCTGCACAGAATACTGTCCTTGAAAACCAGATTCCAGGGCCGTCTTTAGCTCCCCGCCGGTGAAAGAAGACGCAGGAAGTATTGCGATAAACCCGCCGCCCTCCCGGGGCTCCCACCGGGCGTTTCGGATGGCGGACGAAATACGAGGTGTGTTTAGCCATGACGGTCTAGCCGTGCTAGAGCGGCAGTTGCTTCCAGAGAGCATTTTGTTCGTAACGGATTAATATGTGTGTGTTCTGTGTGTGTGTGGGATACAAAGACAGAGAGAGACAGAGAGACAGAGAGACAGAAAGAGACAGAAAGAGACACAGAGAGTCTATTTATGGTTTGTTGACGGAACGAGGTTCCAAGACCGGTTCCGCGTGTGCCTCAAGTTACGCCCCTGGCGGCTGGGCGGACTTCATTCTTGAGCGAATCACGGCCTGTCAAGGCAATTCGGCTGCCCGCCACCCACTAATCCGGTCAACTCCGTAAATCTGCCTTGACGCCTCATTTTTTCCTTTATTTTATTTTATCTCTTTTTCTTCTCGAATCCTAGCCTTGATGGCGTGCCTAGCCTCCTCTTTCTGCCTCGAGACAAACTGCGCACTGCCTGGCCCCGACATTTAGCCTCTCATTTAAAGGGGTCTATTCCCCTGCCGCCTTTTTGCGGACAAGTTGCCAGTATCCAGGTCAAATATTGCCCCGGGGCGCGCGACGAGTGAACGAAGATCATATCTCGTGGGAGGCCTCGGACAGGCCGATTGTTCTTCTAGTTTTGAGGGCCACATGCCTCGACTTCTCCTACATGGAGGGTGGGTTGTCATACTTTTTCGAGCATCAAGAGGGGGTGGGGGGAGCGCCACAGCGTTGCATCAGAGCCTCGCGCGGCTGTTTTGACAACCAATCCCCTCTCGGTGACAGTGATCACCTTCGATGCAGGTGTGACAAGAGATGGCGGTGAGTACTGCGGTATTTTGCGCTGTCCAATGTCATTCCATGGCTTACCAGAAGCCAGCTTGGGTTGCCGGAACTTTCTGTCAGCAGCAAGCCTTCGTATGTCGAGGCTCTGCTGCTCGCCCAACCAGTTGGGGGTCGTGGTAAGGCTGCACACCCGTAGGCAGAACCGGTGTCAATGTAGGCGCATAGCCTGACCGAATAAGGCAAACTGCTAGAGTCTAGACGCCTCAACTGGTGCCCAGCCAGTGAGCACATGCGATACTTTAATTTGAAGGGGGAGGGCTCCAAGTCAAGATTCGATGATAGGTAGGCGTAGGGAGCCGCACGACACATAACTGCACATTGACGTCTACTTAATCCCGTCTTTCCCTTTTCCATGATATCTCCCGAGCTTTCGCCTTTCTTCGCGACCACCCTAACACCCTCCTTTTTTATTTAGTTCTATACGGCTCCTGCTCTTTAAAAAGTCTGCGTCACAACGCCTAGCCTTGCACTGAGCCAGGTCTCGGGATGACAGCCTCCGATTCAGGGGGCCGCACCAAGCTCGGTCTCGCCGACGAGAGAGTAGTGTCGATTCCCGATCGTGGAAACGAGGAATACCTCAAGGATTACCCTCCCCCGGATTACGAGTCTCATCTCGGGGCCTCGTCAGGTGTGGGAAGCCGCAATGAACACATCAAGGTCATTGACGATATCGATGCGAGACTTGAGGCCGCCAAGAAGCATTACCCACCGAACGACTGTGGCCACTTTTTTATTCCACGAGATGTTCAGTCCGAAATATCGACACCTAAGCAAATCGGAGTCATAGTTGCAAATCACGAATCCTTCTCCAACCTCACCGGCGAGCAAAAAGAGATCCTCGCTCGAGAAATTTACGAGGGAGGAGTCACCTTCTGTCAAGCTCCATGCCGGAAGCTCTTTACAGTCACTATCGGAGCCGAACTTCTGGACCACCTCTTGGAACTAATCCTCGACGGCATGACAGACTCGTGTCTGCCACTCAGGTTCGATTCTGATGCCGGTTGCCAGTTGCGCTGTCAAGTCTCCACGCATCAGCACCCTGCCGTCAAGAAAATCAAGCCAAAGCATCGCGGATCGCTCTGCCAATGGACATACGCCGTGTCGGCAATGTATCTCAAGAAACCTCCCAAGGGCCACGCGCACTACGTCTTGGATAGCAACGATGTCTTCCCCTTTATCCAGCTGGAGGAGCGGGGGCCGTCGGAGGCAAGGCAAACACAGCAGAGCGGCACGAAAAAGGGATATCAACGGGTCCCCGACAGCACGGATGGCGGGTTCGGCCAGGTTCAGCGCATAAGTATCCACGGGAGCCATTTCAACTTCGATCCTGAAGTAAGTCTCATTATACTGTGCTGCCCCTAACATATAAAAGGAGTTATCGTAAGTCGTCGACTAAATGCTAATTAGTTGACAGCTAAGTCCCTGCCCTAGCCCTCAGACCTTCGCACTCAAGAAGCTATTCTCCTCGGATCGGGAGGGCTTTGACATTGAGCTGGCGTCTTTGCTCAGTTGCCTGAACCAGGAAGACAGGCACCTGATCAAATTGCTCGCTACCATTGAGGTCAAAACGTCCGTAGGGATATCGATCTTCTACTTCGTTTTCCCGTGGGCCCAGGGAGACCTGTGGCACTTCTGGAAGATGCACGACATCCTCAGCGAGCGGGATCACCGGTGCCCGTGGATGATGGAACAGTGCTACCAACTCGCTAAGGGTCTGATGTATGTCCACAATGAGCGGCCTGCTCTTAGGCGGTTCAAGAGCCTAGACGTAAATTCCGATCTCTACGGCAGGCACGGGGACATCAAGGCCGACAACATCCTCTATTTCAAGGCGGCAGACAAGCTCGTCATTGCCGACTTCGGCCTCGGACGTATGCACACCAAAATATCCCGGTCAAACGTCGATCCCAAGACGCTCGAGAAAACAGCAACTTACCGCGCGCCCGAGTTTGACACGCCGCACGGCAAGATTTCCCGGGCCAGTGACATATTCTCGCTGGGCTGCGTGTTCCTCGAGTTCGTGACGTGGTACCTGCTAGGCTGGGACGCCGTCAACGAGCTGTTCCCAACGTACCGGCAGGACATAGATATCTACGGCTTCTTGTCTGACACCTTCTTCAGCATCGGCGAGTCGGAGACGCCGGAGGTCAAGCCCAAAGTCCGCGAGTGGGTCTGGAAACTTCGGAAAAGTGACCGTTGCAACCCCTGCATCCTACAGTTCCTCGACACGATCGAGGGCAAGATGCTCCACCCCGACCCGAAGGAGAGAGTCAAGTCTGGTCCACTGGTCAGAGAGTTGGAGCTTCTGACTACGACATGTCGGAGAGACTCGAGCTACTACAAAGAGGAGGCTCACGCATCTAGTCCGTGATAGGTTGCGTTCGTTTTCGTATTGCCTTGTGCCAGACCTTGTTATTGGATATGTGTGCACGAATATTTCCATTTCCCAATTATTGATGTTATGTACACCCTTTCCTTCTTGTATCACGGGATTTGGGGAGAGCTTTTCACGCTCGGGACATTGATCTATTAGATAACAGGTGTCATATTATAACAACTAAAATCTTCTTGGGGTGGGATGGGTAACGAGGGCTAAACGGTCATGTCGAGATGGGATGCGGGACGCAGCTCGCTCGGGATCCTACGGGTTCGGCTCAGATTTTAATTTTAATTTTATTTTTAACTTAGACTAATGTTGTTAGACCTCAATGTCAAGAAAAAGGCCCTAATCTTGGATAGCTCGGAGTCTCCGTCCTCAATCTTTGGTCCACCCCAATGCTTGCAGGCAGTCTCAGTAATGATGGTATGTCCGCTTGTCCAGCTCTTCGAGATCGCTCTGTAATTGATGGCTCAGCATTTTGACACCTCTGCACCGCATTGCTAGAAAGACAAACCTCACTCATGGGCTTAGGAAGACCCAAGATCCATCTCCCTCCCTTCTCCTAAAGAACGTATATCAGCCACAACTAGTCCTACCACAAAGCAAGCTACAAAGCAGTCCTCTTCAGCATTACCATCACCTTGTATTGCCCTGGGCCGTACATGTCGTCCAGTGTCTGCTTGAGCCTCATGGGGTCCCGGTATCTCTTCTGCAACACGTGCTGCGACCATTCGGCGGGGAAAAAGCTGGAGGCGCTGGAAGCAGGAGACCGCGTGGGGTAGACCGGTGGCTTCATGGCTGGTCGTCAGGGTTTCCGTCCGTACTCGTTTCTGTGAATTCGTAGAGCTTTTTTCTCTCTCCTGGTCCTTGGATCGTCTGGGGATAGAGAAAGTCTGGTCTGCTTTATCAAGAAAATCAGAGACCTCCCTAAGATTGCTGACTCGAGCTTTTGTTCTTCTGCGCCACCAGTGTAAGGCACAATTCGCCACGCCTAACTTTTGGGGGTGGGACGACAGAACATCGTACATGCATACCGGCCGTTCGACTTCGGTGGCTACGCACCTACCCAACCTATCCGGAGATAAATTGCCGGCGCTGCGTCCCGCAGCCAGGATAATTTGCAAGACCTGCATGGTCGTTCATTGGCACAGCCCAACCAAGCTAAGCCGATGCAGGACCTACCGGTTTTCACAGCCACTACAGACCGACCAACCATTCCAACCTGGGTGGGGATTAGGCAGATAAGTCTTAGCCCAGACTACGCAATTTCGTGCATGGTCTCAACGGCAATGCGGAGCGGACGTGGACGAGCCCAAAGACGGGATTCTTCTGGCCTCTCGAACTCACAACAGATATTCCAACCGCACGAGTCATGCTTTTTGGATATGACACTCTCATCGAACCTTCCCTGGGATCTAATCAGATACGACTTCCCAACATCCCTGAAAATCCGGCAATTCTTCGGCCACAAGGCCACTCTGCAGAAACTCGATGATGGCTTCCAGGAAGTGTTTTCGGACAACTTCCACGGCCTGGCTTTCGTGTTTTAGGTTGTTTTTCACGCTTCATTCCCATTGGACAGGGGCTGAATGAGTCTCCCACCTGTAATTCCCTCTTAGCGCCGATGCTCCCAGAGAACGGAGGATAAATCACGTGTTCCGACGAGAACCAACATGACTCGAGGGAGTCAAAAGGAGCAAGCTTACATGTACCAGGAGATATCCATTCTCCAAGCTTCAGGTTCCTCATTCTCCTCACCCAACCATCCTCCCGACCTTTTTTTTTTTCCTCCCCGGAATCCTTCTCACATTGCCCGAGCCATGTCCTCTCTTGACCTCACCGTCGACAGCCTTGATAATGCTGCTTCATACGGCATCAGCGACAAACCCCACAAAAAGCCCAACATCCCCGGCACTTGAATCAAGTCAGCCTTAAGCCGGGAAAGGCCTCCTCTTCCCCGCACTGTCTGGACTGGCAGGACCGAGTTTACACAACACAAGGTTGCTGCCATCCTGAAAGACTTTCTGCAGCCAGATAGCAAGACATCGCTCGAGTCAGCCGCGAAGTCGCTTCTCGTTCTCATTCCAACCAATGCATCAGAACATGCCGAAGTCTGTTCTTTTGGGGAGATATGCGTGGAGCTTGCCGAGCAGATTCCTTATCATCACCCCTCCCAGCTCAAGCTTGTACAGCTTCTACACTATCTCTCACGGTCTCCCAAGTTCATGTATAAGTACGAGCGGCCGGTCAGTATATCTCCCCCGACCCAGCGGCTCTTTATCTATGCTGACTTTGTTTACAGCCACAAGAGGAGGCCCAGGGTGCTTTCCAGCTGTTATGGGAATCTATTGTAGACTGGGCATCCGGTACGTCTTTACACTCCCATACGTCACAACTAGCCGCACTTTCACATTTCCGCCTTTGGTCTAATACCCTGCGTTTAGGACCGGACGAAGAGAACCACAACGCGTGGGTGAATATCAACGCCTTCAAGGCAAACCTGTTTGCAACCGGTGTCTGGGGCACCTCGCCAGGGCAGTCCCTCAAGACGCTATGCGACGCGTTTGAGACGAAGAAACCGGAAGAGGCCTGGGAGAGAGATTGCAAGGTCATGGCGGCGGCGCAATGGATACTCTGGCATGGCCAGACGCTATTCAAGCTGATAATATACGACCATCTCGAAGAGCCTCCAGGCGAGGGCAGCAATTGGGGGTTTGGGAATGAACTCGAGGGCTCCAAGATGCCGCCTCGCTCTGTAGAGAGATGGCGGTTCTGGAAGGCTGGCTTCGAAGCTGTCGAGCAACGGGCGTTAAATGGTTGGAATAATAATAGTATCGCTTGTATTTCTTGCTTGTTGGGTATGACTTTAATGCAACGTATTGAGAGTCTTGAGCGGTTAGTGCGAAGTGTATATAGCGACAACATGTTTGATTTCCGAGGGAAACCCTATCGGCTGCGGGCATTGCGGAGACCCGACCGACCTCTGAGCCTTCAAGTTAGGAGGGTCAGGCTTTAAGTACTCTGTTGAATTGAAGTGTCCCTTGCGACGATTTCCCTACCACTTACCTAGTGATCCTGTCCGCCCGGACACCTTGACTCAACAACCCCTTGTCGGTTATATCGCTTACTAAGTGGCTGAAGGGCATCGATACACTGCAGCTACTCTATTTCAATCTCTTCGAAATTGAGCACCTCATTCTCCAAGAGCTCTCCCCCCATAATGCCGTGAACGTACGAATCCCCAACAATTACATAACGCCCAGTTCCAACCATGCGAAGAAGAAAAAGAACATTGCTCCCCGGAATCAACCAAACGGTATCCCCAACCTGAGTCGATAAAGGGCCCTTGCCGATGTGGCCCTGGGAAGTTGTAAATATATTCCGACCCGTCATGGTGATGTCGGAAAGCCATCGAGATTCAAGGTCATTTGGAGCCCACCGATCTCCTCGAAGGGTGCGCCAATCGACGATACCGCTACAGGACTTCACCTCACTTGCCGTGGGGAACCTCCCATCAGGGTCCGTCTCAGCCAGGCGACCCAGCTCATCCAGGTCTTTGTCGAGGTCCTCCCAGTGCCAACCGCCGCGCTGGGCCAGCGTCAAGAAGGAGATGCGGACCCAGTCCTTGAAGAGAAGACCCCCGTCGCGACGGTAGTATTCCAGCCTGGACTGTAGCTGGTGGAACCCGCTCGCTCCTCCCAGGATGGTTTGCCGCAAGGCTTCGGCCCGGGTTTCTGATGGCGGATAGACCGAGTCGGGAAGAAGCGCCATGCGGGTCCATTGTGGATCGTATGTCCATCTCTTGGACAGCGTGTTTGACTCTACGGCAGAGACGTCTGCGACTTTTGCCGCCTCAAGTCGGAGAACATATTGGTGGGTTGAAGGCCTTGTTCGTCGTTGCAATGGGGGTTGGCCTGTAGACCAGTATGTATGTGACCCGGCGTTAAGACGGTCCAACGGCGGGTCGACCGCTTCGAAAGGCACCCACGATGGTACGCTTCTATCCTTCATCCTTTCGCCTTGGCCGAACTCGAGAATGGTGAGTGATTCCGACTCTTCGATCATGAGCATGGTCGCCGCGCAGTAGGCATCCTTCACTGGCATGGTGTAGTCCGGTGTTGGAAGAAACCTTCGACGCGCCTCGGTCTCCCGCGCAACTCCAAGGAGGGAAAATATCTTGTCATGTTGTACGGCGCACTGGAATTCCTTGGTTGTCGGCACCAGTGTGTTCAGGTCCCAATAGTTCTGCTTGTCCCGGTGGGAAGTGTACCATTCTCTCAGGACCTGGAGCCGCCGCATTACCCGCAACGCGAAGAGCTGCTTTTCTGACGTCGCATTCTGACGATGGAGATCGCCGCCGTAGCCCCAGTCGTTGAAGGCTAGCAAGGCCTCAAAAATGTCTTCCCAAACAATTTGCTCATCCCCGCAGTGGCAGACGATCTGCCTAGCGAGCAGCAATTCTTGGATGATCCAGCACCTCTGGAACCACCTCCTGCAGAGGAAATCAAGCATTGCCGTCTCGTCAGCAAGCGTGAATGGCTCAAAATGTGACTCGAGTCCTTCAGCTTGACCCATGGTAGTTGCGAGCCGCCGTAGACTCCGTATTCCCAAGTCGGAGGTCTCGTCCTTCCTGCCGAACCACACCCGTACTGACTCGGCAGATTGGTAGATGTCGGACATGAGAGCTACCTGAGAGGAACGCTCACTGATGTTGCTCTGGTCGATGCATATAGCATCGATCCAGACGTATCGCGGTCGCGAACGGGATGAAGCTTTGTGTACGTGGAGGCTGGGTCTGGATGCGGCGACTTCTGATTCTCCATGCCACCACAGCCACTTGACAACTTCGATCCTGTTCCCATCCCTTGCTAGGTGGTACGGTGTAGCGTATTCCGGATCAAGGGCTCGAGGATTAGCTCCAGCGCCAACCAATTCCCGAACAATGTTCAGATGGCCGTGCAGCGCAGCGTGATGGAGTGCCGTCCTGCCGGATTCGTCCCGCAGATCGATCTCGTGGCCCACGCGGATGAGGTTGCGGACAGATTGCAGATCACCTTTCTTGGACGCTTTGTGTAGCTCCGACGGCGATGTCGTGATATCTCGACTTCCAGTAACTAGGGTGGTGACTTTCGATAGTATCTCCATCGCACTCGTTTGTTTCAACTCCCTAGTACGGTCTAGTGCTAGCAATCCCTGGTAGTCCCTTTGCATAGGGTTTGCTCCAGCCTCGAGGAGTGTCTTGATGATTTCGTCATGTCCATTGTACGCCGCACAATGTAGTGGCGTATATCCCCGGCGGTCTCCGGCGGTAACACTGGCTCCCTTTTGAAGCTGGACCTTCAGCTCTTCGTGGCGGCCTCTCTCAGCGGCCCAATGGAGTGCAGTTCGCTCCCATCTGGAATCCACATAGTCCACAATGTATGGCTGATGCAGTTGGATTAATGCTTCGTGAAGATTTCGCTTGACATCGAGGGTCTTGCCATTGCAGGTAATGGCCAGAGTTTCGCGGAATGCAGCACTATTTTCATGAAGAGGGTTGTCCCAGGTGTACGAAAGAGCCTCGAACTTTGGGACTTCATCTAGGTTGTAGGTATGAAGCGAAAATCTCATGGGTGAGCTCGGCTGATCGTCCAAGATCTCTAGCAGGCGGATGGCTCTCGAACCTGCTAACGCGGTGTACTGGAAAGGCTCCGAGGTGGTCGATGATGATGGAGATGCGGCCATCTTGCTAAGAATGGATTCTCGCCCAGGGGTTTCAAATAACTCAGCGAGAGGTTACAAAGTACGACAATCACGACTGCAAGAGCCTTGGCTTGGGTGAAATTCGCCTTTCAAGCTGGATAAGGCTCTCGCTTGGGAAAGCTCGCTTAGGCATTATTATCAGGCACCGATGTTTGCACCATGCGAAGGCAATGCCACGCTAAGCCACAAGCAGTAAACCGTCCTGGATCTCCTCTGCTGACATCAACAAAGCATATCCATGATCTTCCCCAAGCCCTGCATGTCGCCCTCCAAGCTTCCAGCCTTCTCCAGATCAACCCACCCAGGTGTATAACTGCCCCCAAAGTCAATAACCCAAGCATCATCGTTCTTATCGATCAGGACATTCTCGGCTTTGGCATCACCCCAGATGATACCTTCTTGGTGAAGCGTTTTTATCGACCCATCAATCTGAGATGCCCACCGTCGCCGTAAATAAGCCGGACTACTTTCAGCCAGCCCCTTTGACAACACGGCTCTCACGTCGATCCAAGTGAACAACATGCCCAATAACCCGTTCTCGTCCCGAACAAGGCCGTAGATGCCGCAGATCCATATATGTGGTGGAGGGGGTATCTGTGCCGTGGCGATCTTCCGGTGGGTCATGAGTTCGATATCCGCGCGTGGGTTGCGGGATGAAGCCCTGAACGGTTTGAAGAAACAGATGACCGAACGGTCGTCGGATCCAGTGACGATGACTCGTGTCGGGGGTTTGATAAGGACATCCTGGGGACAACCGTAATGGACTTCAATGCGGGATGGATGGTAGAACTGTGTCCACTGATCAAGATCCTTGGCGAAGTCGTCGTCTAGCCTGAGCGTCGAAGCCCGCCAGACGTACTCTTGGTTGTCGACCCGGATTGGCTGTAGCTGGTTGTCCGTGGCGTTGACAATAAAGGACACCTGTTGAGGAAAGAGGTATTGAGACAGAGTCGGTCGTCCACTCGTCGTCAACACTGATAGTGGAGTTGTAGCCGGCGCCAGTTGAGCAATCAGGGACCCGAACGGTTTTATCAGCCAGTCGCAAGCGTCTTCCACATAGAAATCACCCATCTCTTCTTCGCCTGATCGAAGCATGTTGAGGCACTTGAAGTACTGCTCTTTCACGTCGGGCGACTGGACGCGGGTCGAAATGGCAGTAGAAAAGCCAACCATTGTTGGTTCGGATGATGAGATCGCAATCGTCTTCTGTTATATGGGTCCAGCAAAAGGCAACGTCATAGTGTGAAGCTCTCGCCATATCATATGACGCTGCAGTTGCAGCTGGTGGTGTGCGCCGCTTTGGGGAATGAGGCATTGAAACCAGAACGATTATTTTGCCCGGTGCTTTCTAATTGTATAGCACTGCCAGCCTACCTAAACCACATCTGTAAGGCACCCAGCCCCTCACTATTAAGGCTCGATTTACCACAGCTTATGATATTTGACATCTGCAGCTGCAGGAGGGCAAGATTCAGAGAGCAGTACTGCTTCTATTCCTCTGCAATTACTGGTATTGCATGTCCGCCCTGGTGGCATCAGTGCCGCGGCAATCCCTCCACTTTTTCACTAGGAGTCCCTGCCCCTTGTCCTTCATCTAGGGGCAATAGCATATCTGCCTCAACCAAACGGGCAACAGCCTGCTTAACCCACCACTGGCAGTCTCTAAGCTCGGTCTTCCTTGAGGGCGGGCCAGTCGCCTTACCGCCATCCGTCTTCATAACCTTGTTGAGACTCGGGCCCGGCGCCTGCACCTCCCTGCAAGCCCTGTCGAATGCATTGAAGGCATCAGTTTCCTCAGCCGCCACGCCTGAGGTGCGGTGGTCATCCTCGGTTCCTCCGCTGATTGATGCGGTCGAAAGCAATCCGATGGCGAAGGAATTCGGCTTCCTCTCGTCCTCGCAGACATTGTAGTCCCGCACATATTCGTACTGGAAACCGTTGAGGCGGTCTCCTGTCACATGGATGCGGTCGCCGGTATCTGACTCTTGGCCGCTGCCATCGAGGTATGGTATCCAAAATGACCAGTGTGCGGCGAAAAGACGCGAGGGGTAGACTAAGACGTATAGAGTTTGGTGCATGGTGTACTAGTGAGGCGCGATACGCCAGAAGGACGGATAGTTCTGGGAAGAAAAAAGAGAGGCTGGAGCGCGGGGCTGCGGGATGAGAAATACTTTGTGCATAAGAAGTGGGCTTAGGCAACCATACCAACCACGACTTGAGTCAATGTTCTGATATCGAGGACTCTACCGTCAACTCTCTTTCAGTACCTTCTTACTTTTTCCAAATATCAATGCATATCCCGGACAATGTTAAATGTAAGGTGAGAATGAACTTGA
This sequence comes from Phialemonium atrogriseum, assembly GCF_030411735.1. Taxonomy (NCBI): domain Eukaryota; kingdom Fungi; phylum Ascomycota; class Sordariomycetes; order Cephalothecales; family Cephalothecaceae; genus Phialemonium; species Phialemonium atrogriseum. The sequence continues at coordinate 167,509 of NW_026848177.1, read as the reverse complement.
CAGCGCTCTTGAGTAGGATAGTCACGATACCCCACGAAACAGGATGTAACCAACCTCCATGAAGACATATATTGGCAGACAGGTCAAGGCCAAATTGCTAGTGACAAACAGACGCTCCCCCATCCAGGCAACGCCTCAATTCGCCATACCAAGAACCAACGGCCTTTTCTCTACCGATTTAAACAATACCCGTTGACGCCCCCCCTTTTTTTTTCGTTTTCGACAACCGACCCTCATTCCCTAATTCCCACTCCGATTCTTCCCCGGCACGGCGTAGCAGTCAGTCTTCCACCCCGTCAAGACGAGGTTATTCTCGCTCCCGTCCCGGCTCCCCGCCTCGGTGCTGTCTCCGACGACGCCGGCGTCCCGCCTCGTCACGGCGTTCATCTCGAAGCTCTGCCGGACCATGATGCGCGCCTTCCCTTCCTCCTTGGACGCGCTTGACGACGACGACGGGCCGCCGCCGCAGCCACCGCCGGTCTCGCCGCCGTCGCTGAGCTGCTGCTGCCCCTGCCGCTGGTGGTGGTGGTGGGCGTAGCGGGAGCCGGCGTAGGGGTTGTTCTTGGAGCGCGAGGGGTAGATGTAGGAGAGCAGGAGCTTGGGGAAGACCTGGACGACGAGCGCTTTGATGGCGGGCACAGAGGCGCAGATTATGCCGACGTTGATTTCGATGCAGGACCAGATTGCTATGTTGACTCCGTCGACTGAGGGGATGAGATGTTAGCCAGCGTGTTTGTGATGTCGGGTTGGTTGTGGGGATTGGGGAGGACGTGATGATGGGAGGTGGAAGAAGATAGTGGAATATAGTAAAAAAGAAGGGGGTTGCGGAGGGAGGGTCACGTACTGGACTGTCGTTCCAGCGGCGCGTGGCCGATCTGATACAGCGACCTCAGCCGGATGATGCTCATTGCGCACGCGAGCCCGCCGCATGCAAACACGCCCATGAGTATGTACTTCTGCCTCCTCGTGATCTGCAGCCTCCGGAGGAGCAGGATCGGGATGGCCAGCAGGGTGAGGTCGGTGACAATGTTCATGCCGGCGTTGACGAACGTGATGGCATTCCTGTCGAGGCATACGCCATCTGTGACGGTGAAGTCCCAGTACTTCTGCACGGGGACACAGGTGAGGATGTTGCCGATGATGGTCCAGAGGCCGTACACGATCAGGAAGGCGAATATTCCCTTGAGCATCCTCTGCACCGCCGGGGTGCGGAAGACGCGGTAGTACTGGATGGCGATGGAGATCTTGCAGAGGATCAAGGCGAGGTTGTACAGGGGGATGGTACCCCAGAGCGCCTACGAATACGGCATCAGTACAAGCCACCTCGCGGAACAGAAAGCCCCGGTCGCTGGGTTGTGGGACGGGACATTGGGGGAGGTGGCTTACCATGAGGAACTTTGGCAGCTCCTCGAAGGTGACCGCCCGGCCAAGGCCGAATTTGATTTCTGCAGCCTCATTAGCTAGGGTGGACGGTGCGATTAGAGTTCCAGGGAGGCTCACGAATGAAGATGACGACGAGAAAGCCGATGGATCCCAGCTGGCACGGCCGAGTCAGCGACTGTACATCCTGATCTGCCCTGGCGGTATGCCGGTGATCCAGAGGCAGGTCATGAACGAACTAGAGTTGGGCAAACTCACCATGGATCCAACCATCAGGTAGTCATCAGCTCCGACATTTTTGACCACAAACACCCTCGTGTACACGCGCAGCGCCACGACAAAGAGGGCCAGAGTCGTGAAGACGAGCAGCGTCACCACTGCGGGGACAGCAGGCGCGGCGATCTGCATCCTTCCTGGCAAAATGCGTTGTACGCGGAGGATCGACGAGGTAGAAGAAGAAGAAGAGCAGGAGGAGGAAGCAATAAAAGCGGGTTATGATATGATAAGATGGGTCCGAAGAAAGAAGCTCGAGGCGGAGAAAGCTCGAGTTTCCCCACGTCCAGACCAGTCGCCAAGGCTCAAGAGGACGGCCGTTTCAGCATCATATAGCGATGATGGCGATGTTCCCGCCACTCTCATCCCAGTTGTGCCCAGTGATCAAAGTACCGAAGCTGCAAGTCCAAGCGACGGCGACGATCAATGTCTTAGCCCTCAGGGCCCAGGCGAGCGTTGGAAAGATGGCCGCCAGTTGGGAAGCAGGGGGGCGGATCCATCATGCCACACCAAGCCGTTGTGTGATTCGCATCGCATGCATCTCATGGTTCAGCTAATCGGCTTGCGAGCTTGCTCAAACTGCGCTATTTTTTTTGGGTGCCTGGGGCGGGATGCACTGACCCCCAAATGTATATACCGAACTACCGAGTGTATATTCGACGCATATTTCTATACAGAGCGGGGTGTTCATGACTTGCAGCTACCTGCCTCCCTGGTTGTTACGTTGGCCTGAAAAAAAAAAGAAGAAGAAAAAAGAAAGAACTGAGATAGTGTCTTGCTTCCAAGTTTTATCGGCGCACTTGGCGCTTGCCAAGAGGGGGGGCTCGTTCAAGGTCGTATCATTGCCCCAGGTTATTTCTTCTGCCCTGCCAGGTTGGACCTAGTTATTTTAGGGTTAGCTGACTGCAACTCAATCTACATGAGTACGTAGCGATTGAGCAATATGAGAAGAAAGATGAAAATAAAAAAAAGGGGCGGGTGGGTTGGTTTCCGTAGGCGAAAGCATCCTTACTATTGTAATCTTCGAATCAAACAGGCTGAAGAGGGACATGCGATAATCCCGTTGGAAGTAAATTCGGAAACTCCAAACAATGGCGCGGAACAACGTCCCGATTGGACTCGAGATGCTTGGTTCAGGGTATGTAACATTATTAACTGCACGCAAGGGATCAGCAAATCCATGCGCCGTGGATCGCTCACTGTGAGCCCACATCATAGATTTGGTTGACTGCGAGGTCTGATTGGGTCATGGTTTTCAATCCCACCTCGGGCAAGGCGGCTTGTGCCGTGGACGGACGACCTAAGAGTGCTCCGCTAAGCTATAGACGGTCTACTGCATAGTAGTCGAACGCCACTAGCAGGCAGCCCCCGGTAAGGTGAGTTAACACGGGCTGGTGGATCATTCCATGGGAGCTTGGAAGGCAGGGGATCGGACCTTTTCTTCTTTTCCCTCTTTTTCTTTCCACTGAGACGGGCATGCATGTGGCGGCATGTGACTGAGTCTCAGCCCCCAACCCAAAATCCAATAGCTTGGGAAAAACGTTTCTTCTGTTCCACGTTTGGACCAAACCGGGTTGCTTTTTTTTGGCTTACATGTTGTTACAAATCATGGCTTCGCGCATGCGCCTCGCCCACATGGGTTTCCCTGCCGGCTGCGGCGCTGTCTTTGAAAAATCGTGCGAGTAACGTGGAAATTGTGAGACAGCAGGCGATAGGGGGGATCCATGTCGTACCACTACCGAGCTTACAGTGCCTGTTGGAAAGTAAACAATCTAGAGAAGCGAGGCGGCTGGATTCCGAAGACAAGAATAGGTTACCAGCATGAGCGCCCTGCAGCTACCTGGCTGCCCACCTAATAAGTAGCTATCTATCTTGTTTGTCTACGCATGTACATCTTCGGATGAGTGGCTTAGGCACAACTGGATGGCGCCTGCAGCCTGCAGCCTGCACGGAAAAGGGGCAGAATCAGACCACGTTTTCGCCCACGCGTTCCCGAACCCCTGGCAACCCCTACTCCTTGGAATAGAGTTTCTCCTTCTCTTCCACGGGGAAGTCGATGTGCATGTTGAATTCATGTCTCGGGTCCTTGAGGAAAACAGCCACTGTGGTTGGAAGATCAGCAAACCTGCATGCTGGGCTGGGCTCATATAATTCTCGGGGAGAAAACTTACAAATTGCGGCAACGGCGACAAAGCAGCTCGCCGCGATCCACACGCTCCTGAAGGCAGTCGAGTAGGTTTTGAGCAACGCATTGGCTGCCGCTTCTACCATCGGGGGCGACACGCCGGGGATTTGGAACAAGGCAGCGTCGTCGCGCGACGTCAGGGCACCGATGAAGGGGCCAATGTTCTCGGGATTCAGACCCATGGGAAGGACGGCGGCGGCGATGTTGTCGCCGAGGTGGTTCATCTTGGCGACAAACAAGGCATTGTCTGGAATCCGCGCAATTAGTCAAAAAATAATCAATAATTCATCATCTGCGACAGTGTTGGTTCACTCACAAATTGCAAGGCCAATGGCACCGCCAAACGACCGGATGCTGATGATAAGGCCGCTCGCAATGGCAATCAACTCAGGCGGTGTGGATAGCTGGGCCACCGTGATGAGGGCGCAGAGCGACATGCCGAGCCCCGTACCCAGCAGGATAGGGAATCCCCAAACCTTGGTCGAGTCGTCGGGCCCCGTAGTGGCCATGGCGGCGAAGAAGGCGGCGAAGATCGCAAAGGCGAGGACCGTCAACCACCGGACGCGCCTCGTGACGGCGCAGTACAAGCCGGCGGTCAGGGCGGAGAAGATGGACACGATCAGCGGGATGCTGTACCGGATGCCGACGACGAGGTTGTCCGTCTCGTAGAGCACGCCGACCTGGAAGGCGAAGTACTGGTTGGCGGCGAAGAAGGCGACGCCCTCGCAGAAGATGCAGGCCAGCGCGATGGGGAAGTTCCTGTTGCGGAAGAGCCCATGGTGGAACATGCCGTCCTTCTTGATGACGCCCTCGTAGACGGCCAGGCACACCACCAGCGCCATCCCCACCGCGAAGGTGGCCGACGTGTGCGGGTTAGACCACGGGTACGGGTTATCGGCCCACGAAAGCCCGATGCAGAACAGGACCAGGCCCGCCGTGAGGAGGGCGTATCCGATCCAGTCCAGCTTCCTCAGCTTTTCCATAAACGCGAACGACTTCTGCTCCTCCCTCGCCGGCGGGTTATAACAGAACACGGTGAGGATGGTCGCGAGCGTGAAGATGCCCGTGGTCATATACCAAAAGTTGCGGAAGCTCTCCGACCTGGGGTTCCCGCCTCGGTTCATCGCGCCCCCGACGAGCAGGGCCGTGACGCCGGCAAGCCCGCTCGAGACGAGGTCGGCAGCCTGGCCCCACGACCGGTACCGTCGAGGCAGCACCTCGGATGAGACGGCGTGGAGGAGCGGCTGCGCTCCGTACGAGACGCCCGTGATGGCAAAACCGGCGATGGCCATGCCCATGGAGTCGGCCCTCGCCACGATGATGGAGCCGACGGCCCCCAGGGCTGTCGTCCCTACCAGAAAGATGCGCCGGCCCCAGTAGTCGGCGGCCTGGGATATGATGGGGCCGAGCACGACAGTCATGATGACCATCGGGGAGCTGATCCATACCGACTTATCGGATCCTCCAAGCGCAGAGGCGATGGTTTGGGTTTGCTGCAAGCATCGAGTCAGATAGCAAGTTCTCCTCGTGTCGTGGATGCATGATTACAGGGAACTCCAGTCACATACCGCTCCGGCGCCAACGAGGTTGACCAGTTGGGCATAGTAGATCAGACAGACAGTAAAGACGGCTAGATACGTCTTCAAGTGAAGGCGAGGCACAGGCTCATTCTCCTCGCCTCTGCTGGTTGAAAGGATGGCGGTGCTCTTCTCGCCGCTGTAGGTAGAAGGTGGGGCCTCATTGGCCGAGGTCTCAGGGTCTGCTGCAGCCATGGCCGTTGTTTCCTGTCGCGACCCGAGGGCGAGGGATGGGCGGATGGGACGGGACGGGATCTGTTGAAGGAGTGCCGGAAACAGCCAGAGAAGAACCAAATGTGGTGGGTTAAGGGGTGATGACCGCTGGCAAGAGCAGAGGCAAACCGATCAAAATACAGCGCTTCAAATTACTCGCTTTTAAGCACCGAAATACCACCGATAAGCGTCCAAAGGAGCAGCAAGTTGGAGTGGAGAGGAAGAGATGACAATGGCTGTTTTGAAGGAAGCACCGACACTGGCCATGTCGACTAGAAATGTTCCGGGAGTCCGCCCACTTTCCGGCTTCCACCATGCCACTGCAATGAATGTAGATCGAGACTGTGGCGGAACATGCAACCCACTTCCCCGGGCCAAGAAGGGCACTACACACGGGATGGACGACTGGGATGGGGGTTGTTCGCAGCGTGGTAATATTGGTGCGGGTTGGGAGAGCCGACCTGTGTGGCTTGCGCCGGGGTGCTACCATAAGCCTTGGTTGCGAGGCAAGGGGTGCAGCACATGGATGCAGCTTGATCCTGGAAACCCTGCACCAATTATTTACTACATTAGTTTGCATGCATGTGCCGCCCAACGACGTCTACGGGTCAAGTCGCATAAGTGGATCACTCAAGCTGAGACAAGCTGAGAGAGGGGAAAACCAAGAAATCGAACGAGAGGGCAAAAAAAAGAAAAGAGAAACAATCCCAACCAAGAAATCAAGAACCAAGGAAAGGAAAAGTTTAAAAGGCGAGAAAAAGGAAGGAAAGGAAAGAAACAAAAACGGCCAAAGCAAGGGGGCGGCTGATGTGGGGCTGTCCAAACGAACGTATGATCCAGAATAAGTCCGTAACTCCGACTTGTATTGATGTTGTATATCCATGCCATGCCATGAACTGCAACCCCTCACCCCCCTGGCATGTGGCCTTGCTGACGTGAGTGAGTCTTCCAACGGTGCCCTCGCCCGTGTTTTTATTGCCCCTGAGCCACCTTGTAATATGTGCTGCAGGTGCTGTATCCGTGAATGAATACAAAAATGCTTCTCTGAGACTTACCAGCATATTGTTTCGCCTGCCCAAGGTTAACCACCCGAAAATTAACCCGCAATGGCCCTGAACATAGCGATCGTCGGCGGCGGCATAGCCGGCCTCTCAGCGGGTGTGTCCCTCCGCAGGGCCGGCCACACCGTCACCATCTACGAGCGATCGGCGCTGAACAACGAGGTCGGCGCCGCCATCAACGTGCCACCCAACGCCTCACGCCCGCTGCTGGGGTGGGGCCTGGACCCGGTGGCTGCGCAGTTTGTCCCCGTCACCGCCGTCGCTCTGCACGAGCCATTTGGCCTCAAGGAGCTCCAGCTCGTGCCCATGGGCGACTGGGTGGCCCACAAGTACCGCGCGCCCTTCTACTTCGCCCACAGGGTTGACCTGCACCAGGCGCTGAAGACGCTAGCAACGACGGAGGAGGGGGACGCGCCGGGGACGCCGGTGGTCATCCACCTGAAGTCGGAGGTCGTGGGCTATGTAAGTGGGCCCGGGTAACGAACCCAGTTCCCGGGGCGCTCAGAATTGTACTCATATAACCTTCATCTCTCTCCAGGACCCGGAAACCCCCTCGATCACTCTCGCCAGTGGCGAGGTTATCACGCCGGATGTGGTAATCGCCGCAGACGGCGTGAACTCGATCGCTGTCGAGGCCGTCCTCGGGAAGCCCAACCCGGCCCAGCCGCAGGAGTTCTACAACTGCTGCTACCGCTTCCTCATTCCGGCGTCGGCGCTGGAGAGCGACCCCGACACGGCCTTCTTCAGCGAGGACCGCCACGGGAAGATGCGCATCTTCGTCGACACGGCGAATTGGAGGAGGCTTGTCTGCTACCCGTGTCGGAAGTATGTACGCCCCAACCTCGACTACCTAGTCAGTGTCTGTCCCGCTGACCCCGACGACCCATGAAGCAATGAGATCCTCAACTTTGTCGCCATGTTTCACAACGCGGACATGGGTGCCTCTGAGAAAGAAGGTGGGCTGATCAATGTGACACAGGGACGCTAAATGCATGTGTCCAGTCCCATTGACTCGATGGCTGACTCGATGTCTTTCCAGACTGGCACGCCTCGGCGAACAAGTCCAAGATGCTGGAGGTGTTCAAGGCCTTCCACCCAGGCCTGCTCAAAGTGATCAAGTATGTGGCATGCAAGCCTCATGCTCAAATCGAGACTCCAACTAACGGCGGTGCAGCAAAGCAACGGACGTCAAATACTGGCCGCTCCTCTTCCGAGCCCCCATCCCAACATGGACGAAGGGGAAGATGGTACTTGCTGGTGACGCAGCGCATCCAATGTTGCCACGTAAGTAAAGCCCGCCCACTTACCACCCATTTTGCCGCGCCCAGACTCCATGAAGCAAATCCAATAACTCGCTGACCCATCCCTTTAGACCAAGGCCAAGGCGGCGCGCAGGGCCTCGAGGACGGCATCGCGCTGGGCATCGCCATGTGCGGCGCGACGCGGGAGACGGTCGCCGCGCGCCTGGCCGCGTACGAGCGGATCCGCATCAACCGCGCGTCGGCCATCCAGACGCTGAGCAACGCCGGCCAGGACCAGGTGCAGCTGATCCACAAGGAGGCGGCCAAGTACATGGGCTCCGAGGAGGCCGTGCCCAGTAAGTTGTACCCCCCCCCCCCCCCCCCATTGGAGCTGAGATTCCTAGAGGAGACCGGCTTTGCATGGCCCATAATGGGGACCGAGTAGGTGCCGGTGCTGACCCTTTTGTGCCGTAGAAACACCCCATGAATTCCTCGAATACAACTTTGGGCATGACGTGGTTGATGAGGCCAGGCGTGCTCTGGAGGGGCTTGATTCGAAATTCAGCTTTCCTGCCAACTTTTTCCAGAAGTCTGGGCCTTTTCTCCCTTGATACATCCTCACATTTTTTGTAACTAGGTAAAAGGTTTAGATAGGACATAGGATCGGGAAGTTTTGCTTCCGGAACTGCAGGTTGGAGAGACACATGTTAGAAAACCAAAGGGGAATGCTAGTGCTACTCTACCTTTGTTTCCAATCACTACTCACCTACACCTTACCTTGCATGCGATTACTAGTTACGTAGCATTGACCCTGCTTTTCACCCCTTACTCTATCCTAGTAGGCCTATAACCCTGACACCAGACGGTATGCATATTGTCAAACTTTGCAACAAGCATTTGCCTCTACTCCCTTAATTATATTGATATCTTTATCACCTAGAACGCTGCTAAAGATTTGCTTGATCTTCATCACCTGGTTGCTCGCCTTGCTCGGTATAACGAACTCCATTGTCCATCCATTGTTCGAAGTGTCTGGTGGTACTTACGGCTTCCTTGCAAGTTCCCCTAGAGCTTGCAATTTTTGGTATACTGTCGCCCATTCAACGCCAATTACACCTGTATCTGCAACGGTCTAACAAAATCTTATACCTTTACTTTCCTTCCCCATACGCAATTTCAAATTTGTCGACAAAACGCAGGAGGTCTCCGGGGAGGATGTCGAGGGTTCTCTCGATCGTAGGGCCGACATATGCTGGGATAACGTCGATTACCTACGCGATAAGAGCAGCTGTAAACTGCCGCCCGGAGCAATGGCCACCCGTTTCCGTTTCACAGGCTTGGGCTACCTAAGCGCCCAACGTCTTCTTCCATCACATCCTGCAAGGGGGCATTGGTTAATCTTCTTTGTCTCTCTCCATCGACCCGGCTACCGAATATGGGCTCACATTACTACAAGCACTGTCGTGCCGATCGGCGCTTCACCTCTACCCAAAACGATCCACACTTTGACTATGGCTCTGTGTGGCTTGTACATGACTGGGATCAGCGGCGCACTATCAGCGTGCATGCGCTTAAAGAGGAGTGTGATGAGGATTTTGTTTTTCCAGGCTCTCCAGAAATGCATCGACAGTCTTCCCACCGATACTGTCCTGCTCAGTATTTCCGATGACGGCGCAGTCTTGTCCAGCTCTTCAGATGCCTTGGATGACGCCTCAAGCATCCCATTTTATCCTTCACGTACCGATTTTCCCCCAAATTTAGCCACAGTTCGCCGCCACGATCTCACTGAAGTTGACCGGCTTGGGCTTCAGGTCGACTTGACAACCTACCAGCCTTGCCGAGGCAAGACCAGGCTGGTTGTCTTCAAGTACTACATCATCAAGACCAACGTTGCCATTTTCTGGCATGAAGCAAATTGCGTTCTACGCATACCAAGGCACCCCAACATTGTCCCTTTCGATGCTCTTGTCGTTGACGCAGTTGAGGGCAATGACAAGGTGGTTGGTTTTACCACTCGCTATGTGCCTGGCGGCACATTTTCAGAGAATAAGGATCGCATCTTTAAGCTCAAGTACTTGAAGCAACTCATTAACGTTAGTGCTTTACTTTCCATTTCCCGCGCCTTGCATACTTACCATTGGGTACTATTTAATAGGCTGTTGATTACCTCAACCTCCGCCTGGGTATTGTTCACGGCGATATATGCCCGTGGAACCTTCTCATTGATGCTGAGACGGACAGTATTCAGATCTTTGATTTCAATTGTGCTGCTAAATTGGGCTGGGAGGGAGACCGGGCCAACCGCTGCGAGTTTGCGTATGAGGAGGACTGCAACGACGTCAAGTTTGTTGTCTTTACTCTCTACGAGATCATCACGCGCGAATTTGAATTCCGCAGAGAGTTTTACCCCCACGAATTGAAGATGTCAAGGGTGCTTAAGAAGCCTGAATGAGAAAAGCACCCGGATGTCCAGCTTGACAGCCCTGTGGCTGAATATCGCCACATCCTCACAGAATGGGTCAGCAAGAGGAAGAAGATTGACAAGGAGATCAATCATTTTACGAAAACACCAGAGCCTCTAGACTGGCCGCCGCTGCCTGACTCTCTAGCCCTGGACCTGGACAGCCGGCCCATTCGTAGGCCGGCTGCATTTCGCGTTACGCTTATGCGTTTGGGCAAGGACTTCCTGAAGTGGCAGCGCCCGCCGACGCGAGACACGCCACCCCCCAAGGGTTGGCGGCTTCTTGCTACAGGAGAGGTTGTTCGTGATAACGAAGAGGGGAGCAGCATTGCTGCAGAAACATAGGCAATGGGCCTGGCATTCATGTTCCGAGGGAGATAACACGAATTTCGGCTCTGGACTTGTAGCAATTATATTTCTTCTCATGGTGGTTGTTGAGATCGGCGCGGGGATTTTGATTTTGACTCTTTTAAGTAGTTGAGCTCGATTTCATTTGGGATCATCAAGTTTTTGGTACGCGCGCAGATAATAGTTGCCGCTTTCTAACAGAGAGTAAACCATTCCAATGAGTCGGATCCCTCTTCTTCTATTGGAAAAGCCTCACCATCCATGATACCGTGGACATAACAAGGTCCCACCAACTTGAACTTGTCTCCATCAGGACTCAACACAAACGGCACCTTCCCGCCGCTGAATATGACGATCTGGTCACCGGCAGAGACAGACACCGGTACCAGGGCTAGATACGAGTTCGCAGTCATGCACAAGATCCTCCCCCACGTCAGAAACGAAGCGCGATACGAGTATGTAGAGGCTGCGTCCTCCACAAAGATGTGCTTTGCAACAACCTCCAAGGAGTCTGCACCTCTCAGGATGTTGATCCAGGCGTCAAAGTTCTCCTGCAACTCTCCAGGCACTAGGCGTTTCAAATTTACATTGGCCCCCCAGCACAGCGTATGCATCAGGACATGTGCCATGTCTTCTCCGGTCGGGTAGGAATGTAACGAAAAGGCCAAGTCGGACCAGTCACGCCATATCCGAACAGACTCCTGGTTGGTGTAAGTGGTCACACCATCCTTGGGCGCACTTGCATGGGCTATGGAGTCAACTCTCTTCCCCTTTATTCTTAGAAGCCGACTCCCCTCGGGTTGCTCCTGATACACGACAGACGAGTTGCGTGAAGCGTTGAAGCCATCTTCCGAGAAATATTTCAGTGGAGTGTCATTCCATGCCGCTGCCCAGGACGGCAGGTCCGGAACCGTCGACCGGACAAAGCCGTTACATGAGCCCAGGACGTCCAGAGTCCCGGTCTTGGTAATTATCGCTGTGGCGACACGGGCATAGAGCTCCGCCGCCGTCATGGTGTAGTCTGGCCGAGGAAATATGTTCTCGGGATCGGATTCTGGGTCCCCAAAGAAGCCCAGTATCCCGTATATCTTGTCGCGCGGGTCGGCGGCGCGAGTGTTGCGAGTGGCATTGAGAATATCGAGGGCTTTGATGCCAGGCGTCCGATTCTCCCCAGTTCCGCCCTGGAGTCTGCGTCGCTTGATGTAATCTCTCATGTAAAATTGGTGGAAAGTGGCCGTCAGAAACGTGGCGTTGTACTCGAGCTCCTCGACCGGTTGGTCGGGGCGGATTCTCACCATCGCGTCGATGACCGTTACTAGGTTGTCGAAGTTCTCTCTTTTCCCTCCACACATGAGCACGGCTGACTGTGAGAGAGCCAGCTCTTGCACCACCCACAAGCGCTGCCACCAGTTCCGATGCAAGATGCCCCATAGACCTCGAACTCGAGGCGTGAAAGCTTCGATCCCCCGCTCTCGATAGGCTTTTCGGTCCTTGACGACTTCCTGGTAAAGCACCCCTTCGCGGATGTTCAGACCGGAATTGTGTCTCTCGGCGATCTCGACAGCAAAGTCGTGGATGAACTCCATGCCCAGCTCCGAAAGCGGACGCGATGTCTCCTCATCGACAGTCGACGATGTCTCGCCGATCCACAAACCCACGACGGTCGCCTGAGTGTAGATCTGTCGCATCAAGGGTATCTGGAGACTCTTTTCGCCGTCATTCGACTGGTCGATGCAAATTGCGTCAACCCAGAAGACATTGACACTCTGGGTTTGGCGAAGCCTCCGAAGTGCCGCTGCACAGTTCGTAGTGACCCTGATAAATGCCCCCTCACATTGCACACGTTCTGATAAGGCAGAGTCCCCACCCTCTGTTGCCCACGTGTACGATAAGGCTCCAAATTGTTGACCAGTACCAAGAGGAAACTCGCCGAGCGAGATCTCAAGAGGTAATTCAGGCAATGGAGCGGGATGCAGAACTAAGAGTCGAATTGAGCCTACATCTTGGATGGGGGTGTACTTGTATTCGACAGGAGACGTTGGCCTCTTGTCGTCCATGGTGGATGGTGGTCTGTTGCTTGGCTGTCGATCTATCTCCATGTAGGTATGCGCAAATTCCGTGAGGGGGAAGCTGCAGCAAGGCAGGCTTGACAGGATTCTCCTTATTAAACAATATTGGGCGGGGAGGTTACCGGGAAGTTAGGCACCGCCGGGGATAACCCGGGTTGCCCTGGAGAGCTCCCCCACAGGGGAAGCTGACGGGGCTGATGAGGCTGTGTACAGGGGTGTTCTGGCTCTGCTACTACCCGATCTCGGGCGTATCCATCGAGGCAGATCCCAGCACAAAAGTAATTAGTTATGTGGGGCCCACTCCCGTTGGTAAACCCAACATATGTTCGCCTCGATTCTATCCATAATGTCCTGAAACCGAGGGTCTTGGGTGTTGACGAGGCCGCGAGCAGCAAGAGACCAACTGCGCCATGCCATCGGCCCGGATCAATGGTGCGAGCCCCCTAGCAAAACTGAGTGTTGGATTAGAATACCCTTAAGAAGAGGCAGTGTAGGATCGAATCGCGACGGACAGTCTGCGACGATTTCGTCCCAGTACGACGTGACCCCATGAGCGGTTTGGTGGAGGTAGTCGATGTCCTCAAAATTCCGCGACAATTCCACAAGAGTTTTTGTTCGGCTGTTAAGTCTCCTCTACGTGTTCTTCATCGCGGCTCGCTTCGCTTCGTTGCTCATCGTCTCTAGGTAGGTAGAGATCGATCCGGATATCATTTCACACAATAGCGAGAATATCACGGCCATCATGATCTCTTGCCAGGCTTCCAAAAGCCGCGCTATCGTCCTGGCAATCCTATCCCCGCCCCAAATAGTTACTCAACATGTGATTTTCTGGCTGTTCTATTCCGTTGGGTTCTTTCAGAGGAAGCTCGTAAGCGGCATATGGTCTCAATTTAGTCTTCTCCAGACCATATCGTGCTACGCAAGACATTCCTCTTTGGGCTGATAGAATGCGAACCCAGAGCTATATGCAATGGCTAGAACGGTAGTTGCACGGCCGACTACCTTGGCTATGCCTGCTCTTAGTCTGGTTGTATCTCTATCTGGGCGAGGGAGGTAGTGGGGGTAGGAAAACTTGGCGATGGGTTATATAGATGTGACTTGAGCGGGACCTGTGTGATATTCGCTACTGGGCCAGTGGCCTGCAGTAGTTCGTACGTCGAGTGAAATATTATGTAGGTTGATATACTTTTCATCGACATGAAAGTGACACTTCAACCAAATGAAGGTGGTGGCGGGACTTGAAAACTAGACGACGATTATTCCCGGTTGTCGACTGACCTCCTAACAAAAAGGAACTGCTTGGGTTAATTACACCACAGTAACTATATCCCCCTATGCCGTCCTCCACAACCAACCAAACCCTCCCTGACACATTCTATGGACCCGTTTATGGTTATTGCGCCGTCATTCCTTCCCCAGTGTGATAGTCGAGCGACTTTCTGCAGCCTTGAACTTCAACTTTGACACCAACCATGCGGACAGTCCCAGTTGAGCCCGAGAGGGCCAAAACGGCCAGATTTCACCGATAATGAGCAGAGTTTCTACATATCTCTAACACCGGCGACTACTGGAGGAAAGACTTCGGGGAACACTCCGCCATTTCACCAACTCATTCCCCCTCCACTGCCCTCCAACCCCACGCAACCCCCTCAACGGTGCAACCACCCCTTCCCATTAGGCACATAAGCCCTCTGATCAATCCTCGCAATCTCCTTCTCCTTACTCGCCGTCCAGAACCCCACCACCTCATCCCAAGCATTAGCCCTCTCCATAGCCGCCCTATCCTCGAACCTCGCAAACACCCGCAGCCCCGTCTCGTCGTCGAGGCACTCAAACGCCATCCACGTGAGCACCGCGGGGTCCGCCCTGGCGCGCACCGCAGCCGCGACGGCCGCGAGCCGGGCGGCGGCGACGGTGCGCGCCTCGGGCGATTTGCACTGGATCCGGATATCCTGCATCACGCCGCACTGGCGCGCGTCTCCCGGCGCGTCGAGCATGCCGCCGGGAAGCTCGGCGTAGTGCGCCAGGTCGAAGCCCGTCGACATGGCGGGCAGGGCGGCCTTTTGGAACTCGGCCATGGCGGGGGAGTTGAAGTGGGTTTCGTAGAGGCCCTGCCCGGGGGGGTTGGTTGGGTTTAGCTGGGGTTGCTGCTGGACGGGAGAGGGTGGACGGGTCAATTTTACCTTGCGGTCGGGGTATACTTCCCAGGCGAACATGAGGGGGGTGGACTCGAAGTCGTGCTCGTAGTCGTAGGGGATGCCGAAGTAGTACGACAATGTCGACGGCTCCTCCTTCCAGACGTACTCGCCGAGCTTGTCATATGCGGCTTGCCACTGCGGTGTGTGAGTCTCATCGCCCCTGGGAAAGCAAGATGGTCTTGTGTCTTGGGTAGGGTCTACTCACGGGGCCGTAGCCATTGGGCATGAAGTTGACGTAGGCAAACAGGTAGAACATGATGGGCGAACTTGTTGACAGTGTCTGATCTTTCTTTACACCTTGATAAGATGGGACAAGAGAAGCACATGCTATGCGAAGAAGGTCACTCCCCCTTCTTTAGATAATTATAGTTAATTGACTGTACGCGCACTTGCAGGAGCCGTGCCAAGTGCCTGGTCCGCCCCACATCATAATCTGTGATTCCTGTGACCCCTTTCGGTTCCCCTTACCCGCCCCAACTGGTGAGGGGTTGCAAACCGACCACTGGTGAAAAGAGAGCCGGGTAACGGACTAATTATCTAGTGATTTGTAACAGTTGCCATTGGTATCTGTTTTCCAGGAGATCAAGCTTTGCGGACCTTACGTCGTACTCCATTTGAATTGCATAATTATTAAATATGCCCTAACCCCAATGTTGGCTAAGTTACTCCGTACAGAAAGTTTGGTATCCTTGATTCCGTCGGTATTACGCAGAAGGTAAGTTTAGGAAAGGAAAATAAACATCCGGATTAAACGTCCCGTCAATATTCAACCTCGGGGGTTTCAGATGGCAAGCAAGCTTCTCACGCCTGCTTGTCTGGTATTTACGAAGCCCAATTAACCAAATATTTACCCACGAGTTCTTGGGCTACAAATTAGTGGAACTTGTTCTTGTCGGCATTGACATCGTTCTCCAAGAAAATCTCGATTTTGTTGTTCATCTTTGGGCCGATGTCCTGGCAACAGAAACAGGCTAAGGGGTTCAAATTAGCAGAATTCAATGGGGCACACGATCCACGTCGTTGCTAATGAATTGACCACTCACCAATAATGCCAATGATCCCAAACGAGAGCGACGCCAGCGCGGTTGTCCGCAAGCCGACAACGTAGCTTTGCTTGAAAGCATCAGCCGCAGCGGCGATGATCTCATTCGTGATGCCCGGCACCTCGGCCAGCGCCTCGGCACCCAACGGCAAGGCACCGAGGAGGGCGGGAACCGCCGAGGGCGAGAGACCGGCGGCCTCGGCGGCTGCGGGAATGAGCTTCGCCGCCTCCTTGCCCTGCACGTTGGCCAGGATCGTCGAGAAGACCGAGATGGAAACGGCGCCACCGGCGAAGCGAGCAACACCTCTAAAACGGCGAAAATAAGTCAAGTCATTCTATCTGCTGCAGTGAACACAACACAGGGGTAATTAGCTTAGAGGCACGCACGCAAGACCGCCGGCAATGCCAAGCTCCACTTGATCGGTGCCAAACTGCACAAAGGCGATGGACAAGTACTGGGCCCACCCGAAGCCGATCTGCTCGATGAAGACCATGGCGATGGCCAGGCCCTTGCGCGACGGCGTGACCAGCGCGAGCAGCGCGCCAAAGACGACCATGACGGTGACGGATCCCGTGAGGGTCCACCGCCAGTGGCCGATCCTGGAGCCGAAGACGGTCAGCAGGAAGGCACCGAAGACGAGGCCGATGTTGGAGGGCAGGGACAGGACGACGCCGTAGCGGAAGTCAGTGGTCGCGTCGGTGAAGAGGACGGCGATCATGGTCGGGTAGATGACGTTGATGGCGTAGTAGAACATGGTGACGACGAAGCTCGCGACGAAGGGCGCAGTCAGCTCGCGGCCCTTGCCGCGCAGGAAGACGCGCGTCGGCGTCAGCGGCTGCTTGAGCGGCATGAAGGTCTCGTAGAGCGCGAAGACGACCAGCAGCGCGAAGCCCGGCACGAGCGTCCCGATCACGCGCGGGTTGCTGGAGGGGAGCGTGGTCGTGTACACGATGCCCGTGAGGATCAGCGTCGCCGACAGGATGAAGAGGATCGCGCCGCCGTAGTCGAGCTCGCGGAGCGCCTGTCGGAAGGGGAGACCGCGCGGGTGCTTGGGCGGGAAGTAGTACATGTAGAGGCCGACGAAGGAGAAGAAGACGCAGATGGCAGGGGCGTAAAACAGCCAGCGCCACTGTGTGTGTGCAAGTCAGCAACGCCTGTATGAAAGCTGAAGCTCTTCTAGAGCCACACTCACCGACTCGCCATTATGAGCTGCAAACCGCCCGGCCACAGGTCCGACGAGAACGGCAAAGTACACGCCCATGTCTGCGATGACAATGGCAATGTGCCTCCACTTGTTGGGGAGCAACTCGGGCAGCGCAAAGGCCGCCAGCTGGGCATTGCCGCCGCCGAAGCCGATGAAGGCGCAGGCCGTGATCAAAGAGTTGTTGTTTTTCGCCGTGCCTCCGATGATGAATCCGATGAACATGAGGACGTTGCCGGCTATGATGAACCACCTGCGGCCGAACAAGTCGCTGTTCGCTGCGTTCCGAAGCCCCAGTTAGCGACCCTTTCCCACCTAGTTCTCCCGCATGTGCCGACTGCTAGTTACTCACCTCCACAGACCATGAATGCTATCGTGACCGTCATGGTGTAAATAGAGATATAGAAAGACTGCGCCGAGACATCGCCCAGCTGCGTCGCGACGACTCCCTGGCAGGAGCTGAGACTCGGGACAATCCAGAAAGAGATGCCATAGCTCCAGGAGAGGATGCCAACGACAATCCAGGTCTTGAAGGTGACGTTGTACTCGTCATCGTTGTCGGGGACGTAGGCGGTCTGGGGCTGACCCACGGTTTTCTCGTCATCGGTACTAACGTGCGCGACCTGGCCCTCGTTCACCTCCTTGTGGTCCTGGGCCTGCACGTCGGGGGCGATGGGCTCTGGATCTGCTACGGCGGTCATGGTTGAGTTGGTGCTGGGGGTCTGCTGCAGAAGAACTGAATGGGGAAGCCGAAGCTGTGGAGATGAAGGATTCCCTCGCATGAGGCTCCATAAATCGTCGCGGCTGGCATTCTGGTACTGCCCTGGCCGAGGCTCCGGCAACAAACAAGGAACCCCTTTCCCGGCGCAGGAACGCGAGGGCGTTCATCAGACGACACTTCGACATAGATCTGCGGCGCCATTTGATGCCAAGAGGTGGCCCCGCAATAGCTCAATGGCAGAACCCATTCCCAAGCAGCCGCGCTAGGTTATTAGCGTTGCAGGAGGCTTCGGGAAACAATAACCTGACGTGCCTGGACATCTCTATCCGTCCTCGCTTGCGGGGTTTAGGGGAAAACTAGGGTCTAGTGCCCGGAGACCTGTCATCAAGTGACCCCACGATTCCCCAACATGGAGATCGCAATGTGAGCCACTCAAGCGAGCCACTCAAGCGAGCCATGCCAACGAATCCCAGGCCCGTCTGTCTCGGCATTTGTAGCTGTTGCTGACGTAAATACCAACCACCATATCCTCGAAGCTGAGCCTCAGGTTGAATGAAGCCTTCAGTTAAAGTTTGATTCCCTGTAGCCACTTACACCTTGCACCAGTGACCAACCCCATCGGCAAGGAGCGCGCACCATTTGTGGCGCAGGTACATGTATGTACCAACCAGTACCACGATTCGCGAGAGAGCACATGAATAGTTACGAATTGATAAACACCTCAAATGCGAGCTACGAGCCGCTGAAGAATGGTGTACACCCCGTAACACTCCCCAAGCTGGCCGTCGTCGTTGACGACCCAGTCGACGACACGGCCGCCGCCAAGGCGCACGCACGCGCACCCCATCATCATCAACTCGGCCGACCCCTGCTTCTGCGAGACCGGGCTGTCGCGCGGGCCTGACGCGGTTCGGCGTCCGGGCGTTCGCGGCGCGCCCCGCCGACGAATGGTGTGCACGCCAGGTGGGTGGGTGCACGCGGCGTCGTGCAGGCGTACAAGCCAATCGCGCGCGGACGGGAAGAAGACCGTGTACCTGTGGGGGGTTGCTGTGCAGGCGGTTGAAGAAGCTGGTGGGTGCCAATTTGCTTGCATTTTCTTTCGTGTCTTAGGGACTATTCCGGAAATCTTGGAAAGGGACGAAGTCCGTAAATCAGTACTGAACCCACCCGGCCATCCTGGAGAATCTGAAGTGATAGGAAGGTACAGTTGGGTTCTGGCTACTTCTGGTTTCTGTCTTGTCGTTTCTGTCTTCTCCGGGCTACCTATCGCGGGACTTGGCCTGGGATAGTCCTTCAGGTGGTAATTACTTTGGTAGCTCTGGAATTTTACAAACTGGTGGAAACCAAATCTGCAACGTGACACCCCTGCCAGAGTTCTTTCAGCTTGTCCATGCAAGATCCTGCCATTCCTGTTAGTGGGACGAGCTGAAAGTTACTCCTGTGAGATTGACTTCCCGAACTGGGGAAATCACATCTGTTGGCAAACAAAGTGAGAACCTTAGCAATACTTGTGTAAGTTGTAGGGGTCGTGTCGATATGCACAAATTCTCCCTCTCGCAATAGTGCTTGGTCTTGAAATATTCTACCGCACGAATTATGGTCAGATGTTGCATCACCGTATATCTGGCTCATCTTGGACGACTCGGTGAGCCAATCCCGAGCCTTGGAGAAGTAGCAGGCCTTTGTCATGGTGCAGCTGCTGAGGAAGGCCATGTTGAGGCAGCTGGTGCAGATGACGCAGCAGCGCTACCGGGATCAAGGCCCCGGCGCCGACGCGGTGCTCCCACGCTAGGAACGCTAGCAGGTTGCCGAACCCGGAGTGCTGTTTCGCTCGGGTATTGGCTGGGATTTCTTCTTCATGCCCCCGGGAACGGGTCATACTTACTGGCCTGTCTGGAAGCCGGCACGATCGATGCGAGAATGGTGTAGCCTCCGTTGAGAAGTCCCGAGGCGCCTATGCCAGCTACTGCGCAACAACCAACCCACAATGCAACACGGCAGAGCCAGCTTCTCGCTTCTCAGCCGTTCCGCGAAGCGACCATTCGGGGGTGGACACGGTTGATTCCGGCCGATGATTAGCGCTTTACTTTCCCCGCCGAGCCGGTTACCTGCAGTGAAAGAAGCTGAAACGGATTCCGCATCGCGGACCATACGCGAAGTTGCACCACCAGATTAATATAAGAGGGTCTGGGTCATGAGAGACTTGGTGGCGTCCGCACTATTGGATTGATCCTCCTTGACTCTGAAGAGAGAGCAGAGTGTAGCGAGAAGCGTTCCATCGCTGCCGCTCACACGCTGCATAAGCTTGCGCGCCGCAGAAAGTTGCATAAGCTCCCCAAGAGGAGGATGGAGCAAAGGGTCTCTTTCCCTCGCCCTGACGCCTTCTTTGCGCGTCTTGGGGTTGGGGTGAAGGTCAAGAGTCTGGACTTCCCACACTGATTCTCTCGCAGGCCTCTAATCAGGTACCTTTGGAGCATAAATTTGGAAGGACTCAGAAAATTTTGGAAGGATTCGGAAGGATTTGCGCGATTATTAACAAGACCTGGACGCCGGATGACCACAACGGCGAATGACTAATTAGTTAGGTAGGCACGAAATAAGCCCCTATTATTGGTAATTAGGTATGCACCTGACTCATCTTTTTGCTGACGAGGGCAGTAGCAGCCCGTCGAACTTGTTGGCATCCGTGCGATGTATGGCCACTTATAAAGAGGCTGATACCGACCACCCGAGGCATTGCAGTTATCGCAGCATTGGCATCATCGGTCTTGCGACAACGGAAGAGCTTCACTCTGGCGTGGCGTGAGTTGAGATACTATCAAGCAACTTCAACAACTTCACAACTTCAGCAACTCTGCCTTCCGCAACTCTGCCCTCCGCAAACTGCCCAGAATGAAGCTCCTTTCGTTGACCCGCGTCGCTCTTGGGTTGACTTCGCTCATTCCTATCGCTTCTTCGTATCCGACCCCTCACGAGACCTCCCTTCCCCTCCCGTACCGCATTCTGCAGGAGTTTCCGGAGCCAACCTGGATCGAAAATATCGCCGTTCGTCACAATGGTGCCCTGCTCTTGACCATCTTGTCCCCCAACGCATCCCTGTATCAACTTTCCCATCCGGCCAGCAAAAGGCCATGCCTTTCGCTGGTTCATACCTTCGACGAGGTCACCAGTCTCCTTGGCATTGCCGAGACGTCCCCCGATGTGTTCGCCATCGTTGGCGCCAACTTTTCCGCAGAAGGCAGCCCGGTCAATGGCACAACCGTCACCTTCAGCGTCGACTTCAACAAGCACAAGCCCGTCGTCAAGACTATCACCTCCATCCCCGAGGCCGCTCTTCCCAACGGACTGACTCCCCTGCCGCACCGCCCCACCACAGTGTTGATCGCCGACTCCGTCCAAGGTCTAATCTGGCGCGTCGACACTCTGACCGGAAAGTACGACGTGGCAATGCAGACGCCCCAGATGGCAGTGCCCCCCGGCGCGTCGACCCCGATCGGCATCAACGGAATCCACTTCTTCCAGGGCGACCTGTACTTTGACAACGGCATCCTCTCAACCATGTACCGCGTCAAGGTCACGCCGACGGGTTCCATCGCCCCGCACGCAGCCGTCGAGACGGTCGCGGTGCTGGACGCCGAGTTCCTCGACGACTTCTCCTTCGCGGCCGACGGGACGATCTACGTCGAGACCAACAAGGACAACCGCGTCATTGCGGTGAGGCCGGACGGCGACGGGGGCTACGGCGAGGGCGTCGTCGTCGAGGGCGAGGCGACGAGCCCCTTGCTCGCGGGGGATACGGCGTCTGTGTTTGGGCGGACGAAGGCGGACAGGGATGTGCTGTACGTTGTTACGAGTGGGGGGGCAGCAAGTCCCGGAGAAGGAGGGAAGGTTGTCGCTATTGATACAAGGGGGTTTTGAGCAGTAGAGTCGAAGGCAATGGGATAAAACGCGGAGTGAAAAGAGCTTATGAGTAGAATGGAAAAGCAGGCTGAGATTGAGAAGGCGACTTCCAATAGAGGTTATCCCTCCAGGGAATTACACCGAAGAAACGCGGAGTAATAGGAGTAAATATAATAATTAATTAGAAGCCAATTACATCCTCTAGCCTAGTCTCTAATTAACCATGGTGGCAACATCGTCTTCTCAGCCGTTCATATTTCTATCACCTTGCTGATTTCAACGATTTTCTAAAGGCAACCTGTCAGTCACATAAATCCAATATCAAACTTGAAAACAAGAGGCAAAGTAAAAGGAACAGAAGAATATAAAAGACTGAACTTCCGAGTGAGAAAGATGGAGAGGGATCAACTCACAGCTAGGTTGGTGTCACTAGCATCGACCGACTGGCTCTGGTAGCGGACAGCACCGCTCTCCCCACTCCCCCCCTTCTTCACATAATCCACGTACGCCGGCGCGCCCGGGAAATCGGTGTTGTCGGCAATGACGACGGACCCCTTGTGGAACAGCTTCAGCTCCTCGCACAGCCTCAGGTCAGGCAGGTAGCACTCCTCCCAGTGGTCGAGAAACACCATGTCGACCTTACCCTCCCCGACCAAGCCCTCGTCGTGCAGCTGCCTCACCGACGCCGACCCCTTCCCATCCAGCACCAAGACAAGCTCCTCCAGCCCAGCAAGCTCCACCAGATCCCTCGCAATCTGTGCGACTTGCTGGTCAGCCTCGAAGGTGAACACCCTCAAGCCACTATCACCACCGCCGGCGTTGCCGTGGAAGTCGCGCAGCGTGGCGCCCCAGGCCAGCGCGGAGCTGCCGACGAAGGTGCCGAACTCGAGGACCAGCCTCGGCGTCGGGTCCATGGCGGCCATGGCGCCGCGGATGACGCCGACCTTGGACGCCTGGATCGTCATGGGCAGCTCACTGGTGCGGGCAAAGTCCTCAATCGCGCCCACCAGCTTCCATGGCTTGTCGCGGAACTCGTCCGCGGGGAGGGAGAAGATGTGGTCGCGCAGCGCGGAGGCCCGCGCGCTGGCGTGCGAGAGCTTTTTTTTGTTGGGTGGTGGTTTAGTTGGGGTGTAGTTGACGAGACGGGAGGGGATGGGGTCACTTACGAAGTTGTCTCTGTCTGTCTTGGCCATGGTTTGTTTAATGGTTCCCCTCTTGTTATCGTTCAGGTTGCGTTGTAATCATAGCTACTAATTACTTTGCTGAATGTCCCATGGGGCCATTGTTCTAACTCGTGATGTCATGGCTGGGACGAGCCATTTCTCAAGAGACAGGCACATTATGGTATAATGACGCAAGTGTTCGACTAGCAAAACTCGACATCAGTTCCACTTTGAGTATTTACTTTTTAGTGAGTAGATGAGTTGGTTAAGAAGCTAATATTTCACCAGGTTTTATACTTAGTCTGCAATCTTTCTGCAAAGCCAACTGGAGGAACCATTGCCTAGCCAGGATGAATGGGCGAGACTGGGTGGGATTCCTTGTTTGTATTTTCCTAGCTAGCTTCCTACAGTGAATTAATTACCATCTATGTACGTACAATCATAGCCACTCGGCCGCAGAGGACCTGGTTTAGCTGCTTAGTCGGTATTCCTCCCTTCCATATGATATCCTTCTCTTTACAAATAGCTGCCGTGTGCTGTCGGATTCTAAGCCCTTATGATCACGCTTTACCCCTGCTGATCATATGCCGGATCCGTTTCTCATCTTACTGATCCTCTCCCGGAGAACCCCTTTCCAGGAAATTGCCATGTCCTCATCCATAGAACCGCTTGAACATATCCGCCATCTCCTGTGCGCCATTCTCACTAAGAAACAGGTCCTTGTTCCTAGCCGTCTCCTCCGCCTTCTCAGCCGCCCTCGCCAGCATCGTCTCCTCAAACTCCCTCACCCGCGGCTCCAGCGCCGCCTGCCACGCCGCCGCGTCCGCCACCCCAGGCACAGCCGCGAGCACGCGCGCCAGGTCCAGCGAGTCCCACAGGGCCAGGTTGACGCCCTCGCCCGCCCACGGCGTCATCAGGTGCGCCGCGTCGCCGACCAGCGTCGCGCCCGCCCGGTGCTCCCACCCATGCCCGACGGGCAGCATGTACAGCGGCGTGACATCGGCCGCGCGGCCGGGGTTATCCCTTGCGTCCTCGTCGCACGCCGTGGCGAGCAGGTCCCGCAGCGGGGGCGCCCACCCGCGGAACGGCCCGCCGTCGCCCAGGAGCGCCGTCTTGATATCGGCGGCCGTCTTCCCCGCCAGCCCGGCCGTCGTCGCCCAGTGCTCGTCCGGCGTGCTCACCGCCGCGTACACGCGGATCGAGTCCTGGGGGCCCCGGTGGGTCATGAGGCCGTTTCCGCCGCCGAGCGCGCAGAGCGTGCCGGTGCCGTTCAGCTCGACCAGGCGCGGGTGTCTGGTCGAGGCGTGCCGTAGCGTCGCCGTCACGTACTGCGCGCCGCTGTAAAAGGGCTTGACGTCCGAGAGAAGGTTGCGGATCCGGGACCACGCGCCGTCGGCGCCGACGACGAAGTCGTACGTCGCGGCGCCGCTGTCCGGGCCGAGGTCGAGGGTGATCTCAGTCGCTCCCGTGGCCGCGTTGCGGGAGCGCTCGGCGCCCGCGATCTTGTGGTTCCACTTGATGGTGTCCACCGACAGGTTCCGGACGAGCAGGTCAGTGAGTGCGTTCCGCGGGATTTCCGGCCGGTAGGAGAGCTCGCCCTCGTCGGCGTGGAGCACGACGCCGTCGGGATTGAGGACGCGCGTCGCCTCGGAGCAGTCGCCCACGGCCGCCTGGAAGCCGTCCCACAGGCCGCACTCGCGTATCGCCCTCAACCCGGACTCCTCGTGCAGGTCTAGCATCCCGGACGGTTTGGCGAGCTCCCCCGGCGTGGGCTTGCTTCGCAACTCGTAGATGGTGGCGTCGATGCCACGCCGGTGCAGCAGTAGGCCGAGCGCCAGGCCTGAGGGGCCACCACCTGCAATGGCGATGCGAGGTCTGAAGATAGGCATCTTGTAGAGGTGAACAAGCTGGCCTTTTTCTATACGTGTGTGTGGAGAAGGTAGATCAGGATTGAACATGCGAATTTGGAATCCCTCGGTGTCTGCCCTGTTCGTCGGGTGGCCGATGGTCTGTGCAGAACAGGTGCCAACGGGCCGGGAGATCTTCAACATTGATTTACGTTCGGGGCTTCCTCGGGGCTCACCGGGCGACCAAAACCTAGGCCCTTGTATCTGTATTGTACCTAGTACTGGTTGTCGCCGTGGGCCACGCTTCGCTGACTTGCGGGAATGCTGTTGGTGCAGTTGAAAAGCTTGCTCAGATCTTGGACAGGTATGATCAACCCTTCTCTCTCTCTCTTTGACCGCTTGCTCACCACGTCTCAGTTTCGGATTTGCCAACTCCGTTGATATCGAGGCCATGGTCCACGCTTGCCTCTATAAGCCTCTTGGAGCCGTCATGAAGAATCTGTCCGCTGTCGTGGGGGAGGACTCCTCCTTGTCGTGGGTCGCCTCATGGGGCATCTGGAGGATTGTTATTGGGGGCAGCAGAGTTTCGTGAGAATGGGCTCTCAAGAGTCAAATTCAGCAGAATCGAAATCAACCTCCTACTTCCTCAGTCTATTACTGTGTGACGGAACCGTATTTCTCACCAAGTCTGGCCAATCGCCAGCTGAATGTGCCGAGTCGGATGGGCATCAAGTGGTCGCCAAGTTCCTGACGTGTTCTGAGACTATTATCATCACTTTAGGGGACCTTCTTGAAGGACGGAGTTGTGAGGCATCAACTATTTGCTGCAGATGCATCCCTAGCTAGCTGCCTATGCCTCATGATATCTACAAGATACGATAGAGCTCCTTGAATGATCGTTATACATTCCATTGAAGATTGGAGCTCAGAAAAGCGTCCTTCAAGTTTTTGTTTCTCTCCCTAACATTGAGACAAGTATAACCAGAGCGGACGGCGACAGTATATTGAACATGATCCAAGCAACCCTATGATTGAGCTTCCCCGTGAAAACTGCCCCCGCAAGCATCCCCTGCGCAGCCTAGACATTGGCATTGCTCAACCGGACGTAGCACTGCGTCGGCTCCCTGGCAAACCTCTGAACAGAGTCATACCTGCTCAACTCAGGCGGCGTCTTGAGCAGGTTCAAGTGCCAAACAATCAAAGCAAACTGGATCCTCAGCTCCTGCAGCGCAAACCTCCTACTGAAGCAGCCTCGCGGCCCCAGCCCAAAAGCCAGCGACGGGCCAGCCATGGAGTCGAACATCTCATCACCCGTGTCCGGGTCGTGCCCAAGCCAGCGCTCGGGCCGAAAGGCAGCAATATCCCCGTTCTCCCACAACCCCGTCAGCCCCCCTTACCCACCTGTCGCCGTGCCCCGGGAGTGCGGGTCTCGTCGCTGACACGCATGTTGGGCCCCAGGTAGCCCGGCCCGTTGGCCATCAGGAACACGTCCGTGTCCCTCGGGATGCGGCGCCCCAGGACCGTCGTGTCGCGCAGGGCCTGGCGCACCACGAAGGCGATGGTGTTGGCGTGGCGCAGCACCTCCTCGACCACGGCGTCGAGGTAGGGGACGTGCGCCGCGGCGAGCTCGCGGCAACCCGGGACCCGCTTTGGCCCCCGGGAAGCGCGGCGGCGAGGTCGGCGCGCAGGCGGTCCTGCGCGGCCGGGTTGTCGGTCAGGAGCTTGACGCCCCAGGCCACCGTCGTGGCGGACGTGTTGTGGCGCGCCAGCATGAAGCCGAAGAACTCGTCGGCGATGGCGCGCTTGCGGTAGCCGGGCTGCCGGCCCTCCTTGGCTGCGACGTCCCTCTCGCGCAGGAGGACCGAGTGCAGCGCCGTCTGGCGGTTCTCGTTGTCGCCGCCGCCGTCGATCAGGCGCACTGACTCCTCGATCTTGTCGCGGATGTACTTGTCCTTGATGGCTGTGGCCCTTTTCATATACGGAAACTTGCGCAGCACCCACGAGGTGAGCCGCGGGGCCGGGGACAGCTGCGTGTCTGTCACCGAGTTGGCCAGCGTGAGCGCGGCGGCGAAAACCTCGGGGATATTGCCGTCAGGAAACGGCACTGGGTGGTCAACACCGGCGGGGATCTCGGGATGCCATCGCGACACTGCATCGAGACGCTGGATGGTGATACTCTCCGGCTCGGGGAGCCCGAACATGGCGGCGAAAATACTGTCCAATGCCATATATGTGATGTCGTGGTGAGCCGCGAAGGGCCGGCCCTTGGCCACGTCGCACTTGAGTTGCCACACCTTGATCATGCTGGAGGTAGCTATGTAGACCTAGGGAGCGCTAACCTGGGCGATAAAGCTGGGCGCCATCAGGTGGTTGATCAGGTTGCGGTTGTTCTTGAAGCGGGCGTCGGAACTGGATGTGCTGCTCAGGCAGGATGCCGCCGATAAGCTCCCCAAAGAAGCCGCTACGGTCAAACTCCTTGGTGCGTCGCAGGAGAATGTCCTGGCTCTCAAGGGGGTCCGTCACTACCACCCACGGCAGCGCCATGGGCTTGATGAAGGCCTGTACAATGGGGCTTTGGTGCCGCGTGGTGAGAGAGGTCAGCCAGCACTTGTGTCCAAACGCCTGTTAGCCAAGCGAACTCGAACTGCCTGCGCAGGCAACACGACGACTCACAAATATGCGTTTTGTACGTATGACATAGCCCATAATCTCAGGTATGTCTCCGAACAACTTGCCAGCCGCGTCCCGGTTGTAAGGAATACCGGGAAGCGGCTTGGGCAGAGCGGCTCGGTACCCCGCGTGCGCAGTGACGAGAAGCACGGCGATGAGCAATGTGCTGCCGAGGGAGGAAAAGACGGTACCCATCTTGGTCTTATCCCCCGTCTGTATGGGAAAGACACGGTTGACAAGAGAGTCGGCAGGCCGGATTGTAACCGGCAGCAACGAGAAATGTCCTTGCTTAGCTACAGCGGGTCATGTTTAGGAGCGTATCTACAATGTTGGAAATGGCAGTGGTAGTCTGGGAGGATCCGTACCCTTGTTGCAATTTCGCATGCAGTCTTTGGCAATCCTTCAGAAATCGCACCACAATATTGGGGAGGTATTGGGAAAAGTGGCCCTAGTTGTTGGGAGTATTGGCGGAACAGATAGTCACCCCCTCCCTTGTCCCCTTTAACACTTCTGGTGCCATTTGCTGGGGTTGAAAGAAAATCACCGTTGTTTGGCTTTTCCAGTGCGGTATTCGAAACTTGCTCGAATAGGGAACAGCCTCAGCTCAGGCAAGTGCTAGCCTCACTTTGAAATGCTCCTGTCAGTGAGGGTTTACTTCTTCCATCACTTGCATGGATCTAGATAGGGGCTGATACTGCTGCCGTTAAATCAGCCTGTCTAAGTCAGCCGGTGAAACTGAGAAGTGATGATTCCTCTTGTCTACGCGTCTCTAGCTTTCTTCACCGTCGATCTCGACCTCAACGAAGATAGCCAAGTGTGGACTGACCAGAGGGCGTTTGTACCGTGGGAGAAGAAGCGGTTGATGTGCCTTCTCAAGCTGGCGGCGTCATTAAATTTACTGCGTAACAAGCTCTACTCTGCTAAGGGAATGAATGTCAAATTAACCAATCTTGTACGATTTTCTCAGCACACCCTTGCACCACAAAGGTTCAATTTTGCCCATTTCTTCTTGCCTTCCAGCTCACTTAGCCCCTCGCCCATTACTGCTCAAAAATTCAAGTCAAAAGAGTGTCCATCATAACATCACCTCCAGGCTTTAAGCCAAGTCACAAACTGCATTAAAGAGCCAAAGCTCCAACCAACACCGCACCAGCGATGCTCCCCAGGACTCCAATCTCGAATCCGCCGTTCGCACCGCCAGTAACCATGGATCGTTCCATGGCCTTCTCGCCGCCAAATCCCATCCCACCAGTAGGCTGGATAACCCTACGATCGGATGACGGCGCCGAAGCAGGCCCGCCACCGGTGCTAGCGGAATCGTTCGAGGAGGCCATGGTGCCGGGAACGTAGTCGCCAGTCGGGGTAGCGGCGGGGGCCGAACACAACCCAGCACTATCGGGGGACCCAGTAGCGCATGCGCAGACTTTATATATATCATTCCTTGTTAACATCATGAACACAGGGTGGGGAGCCTGGGGAAGTTGGGGGGATTCACCCGTAGAGCCAGCGCTAAGCACCGCATCCAGCGAGTCAGGCGGGCAGGCCGAAACCACGCAGGGCGCGACGAGCGAGCTCAGGCTCGACTGCGCGACGGGCTGGCACTGGCATGCAAAGTCGTCGGCGCCGCAGCCCACGCTCGTCGCCGCGCCGGCGACACAGGGCTGCGCGCACGCCGGGATGACCGTCGACGCGATGGCGCCGCAGTCGGCGAGGCCGACGGCGCACACCGTCATTGACGGCGGACCTGGGTCGGAGGCGGACGGTGTCGAGGAGGAGCTGGCGGCGGGGGCGCTGCGGATGTCGAGAGTCGCGACGTCGGAGCCGCCGGCGGCGGTGACCGTGGCCGTGGCCGACGGCGCCTCGGTGCAGGGCGTCGTCGGGCTGGCGGTGACGCAGTCGCAGAGGGAGCGCAGGGAGCTGCCGGCGGCGAGGGCGGTGGCGAGGCCGCACGAGTCGAGGACGCAGTCCTGGCCGGCGTCCTGCATCGCCGACGACGAGCTGCACTGGCAGGCGTAGTCGTCGGTGGCGCAGCTGATCGCTGTCGCCGCCGACCTGATGCACCCGACGGCGCAGTCGGGGACAGCAGACGCCGAGGCGGAGCAGGGGGACTCGGGGCAGGCCTCCGGAGCCGCGCTGATGGGGCCTCGCGAGTTGGACTGTGCGGTGGCCCTCTCGCCTGCGAGGGTGAGGAATGCGAGGAACTCAGCGGTGACCCTCATGGTTAATGGATCAGGAACGATGTTTTGTTCGTTGTGTGGGAAAGCACTATGCGCGCCTGGCAAGCTCTGGATATGAAGTATTTATGTTATGGGATGATAGCTAACAAGTCAAGGTTGGCATCTTGCATAGTAGACTCCGAGACGGTCGACCACTCAAGATATATAATAGAATTTCGAAGTAGGTTCATATTGGACGATTTTCACATGATACCCCCTATTCTCGATCCACAACTTCATAGACATTGTTTAATTAATTTGTGCCAGCGAGCTAATCCAACTGTTACCTCCGTGCTGGCTCATAATGATCAGAGTTATGGATGAGAACGGCACCAGTCGAGCATTGTGCAACAAAAGCTTCACGCTCGAATTCGCAATTGGCTGGAAAACGTGCAGTCAAATCACATGCATCAGAAGCGATCTCACAATGCAACCGGTCTGCTGAGCTTGCTCACGCCACATAGCTAGATTCTGTGACCTGCTCTGTTACCTCTGCTGCTGGTTGCCGTTTCGTGGGGTCGACTACCTGCTTTTCCGTATCACCAATCCAGGAAGGCTGGCAAAGCGTACGAGGCATTCCAAGACAGTCGAATCAGCAGAAGGGGGCTTCCCTATCAAAGCAGCCTATGAGCACGCCTGGGATGTCCGGTTTCTCCACGACTCACAACGGACAGCGAACACCGAACATTGAATACAACCATGATGGCAATGTTCCACTATGGCCTCGCATGCTCATGGTCCGAATGGTCCGAAGGGGTTGTAAACTAAAAATGCAGTCTTAGTTAGGAGTGAGGTCTCCGTCGCTTCGGCCGAACCGGCCCTCGTTCAACAAATAGCCAAGAGATGCAAAGTCGGGTGACCCCTTAGTTGAGACACCGACACCCATCCCGACATCCGGATGTCGGACCAGTACGATGCGGGATCGCGATCTAGATCTCGCAGGTTGCTGCATCCTCTCTGCTTCTGAAACTCTCCATAACAAACTCATATGACATCTATTTCCTCCGGAGACGGTGGCTCAATGTCGATGGCCAACAGCTTTTTGTACTCAAAGGCATGAAGCCTGACTTCAGCAAGATTGCAAAGTCGAGGGCTAGAATCTAGAAACCCTTGCTCGTCATCAGAGGCCTTAGAAAGACTTGTCTCAAATATCCATGGGCAAAGTGTTCTCAGTTCCCAAGTCAAATCATTGCATACCTAGACAACACTAGCAGGCGGAATAAAGAAGGCAAGATATTCTATCAGGTTCAACGCAGGATTCCATCTTGATTGACCTTTTCAAACCTTTCTCTCTCTCATTAATCAAATAAGTGACTTAATTGCACAACGTCGTTGCCTGATTTAAACGTCGAAAGCCAAAACAGCAACCTGTAATTATTTCCTAAAGTCTCCTTATTCAACACCTATAGATTCTACGTATCTCGTGCCTGGAATCTGTGTGCACCGCTGGCAACAGGCTGGGAAATCCTTTGCCAGGTGGTCCCAAAGCTGCCAGCAATCGACGGTGACAATGACACCAATAGCGACGGCGATAGATAGCAATGGCAATGGTAGAGATAACTGCCATCTGCTAAGACTGTACAAAATAAATAAATAAGTAGCAAAAAAGTAGCTCTCCCGCCGGGAATTGAACCCGGGTCTGGAACGAGGACCCTGTGAAGGTGACAAGCTCCCATACTAACCACTATACTACGGAAGATTTGCGGGTGTATACACCCGATGTAGCTGTGGATTCGCTGTGAAATTAGCTCGTTAATTGGATACTATATAGGGATTGAAGGTGAAGCGGGTGGAGTGCTCCGCATAGCCCACGTGACTGCGGATACCCAGAAATTCAGTCTGTTGATTTATTAATATGCCCGAAAGAAGATGCTCAACATACGGGTACTGTACATACCTACATCCTAAACACCTAAGATCACCAACAGGAAGCTATCGCCTAGAGTGGTCGGAATGACTTCGAATTCGGCAGCCAAACATTCTCGGCCTGGAACTGTCTGCGAGCGCAAAGACCCCCTCCCCTGCACGCAGAGTAAAGTGCCCGTTCATGCGCAACAATTCCTTCTTTTATTTGCCAACCATCAACACACCTGAGACAAGAACCATTTTCTTCTTGCGAAAGTTGCATCAATCGTCAGCTTATCGAAATGGACATCGACATGGAGAGGGTTGGTAAATCCACCGATACCCCCGACGACAGCACATCTCTCATTGATGGCCCTGAGGACAGCACCTCCCTCGCTCCTCTCATAACGAAATTCCCCCCCGGGCGAAGCAATCAAGTCCATCTGCTGCAGATGTGCGGCTTCCCTGATAGCAGCTCACACTGGCTAGCGCCCAGAAAGATGGACCTGCCAGATATTCCGAAGGAGTCGGGCGTCCGAGGACTGCGTTGGTAGCATCGCAGCTGTTGGTCCGAGGTGTATAACTAAGGCATCGCCCCCTATCAACCACTGCATTCCGCAGCTGTGCCAGCATTATAAGTCGTACTCCTCTAGGCATCATTTGTACATCCACAAAAGGGATACCTCCAAACATTCTTGATAAATATAGATTAAAAGGCATGACCAGGATCTTTAAAGCAGTATCCAAACGCAAACGGACAACGCCGCCGCCATCACGAGCAGAACCCTCGCGCCCGACGCGGGGGGGGGGGGGGGGGGGGGGGGGGGGGGGCCGGCGGGGGGGGGGGGGGGGGGGGGGGGGAGGGGGGAAGGGCCACTTACGGTCTCCTAGCTCCTCGAGGGTGTGTCCCTGGGTTTCCGGATACACAAAGTAGATGATGGTCGTCTCGATGGCAAGCCAGACCTATTCCAAGAGTCAATATTTCGGAGTTACAACGCCGCAGAAAGATAGGATCAAAAACGTACGACATAGACGAGGTAGAACTTCCAACCAATATTCCCGAGGCCGATGGGGTTGACGAACAGGTTAAACGCGGAGCCGGCGCGGGAGAAGGTCTGGGTGAGACCGACGCCCTTGGCGCGGTGGACGAAGGGGAATACCTCGGTGATGAAGATGTAGGTGAGCGGGTGCATGATGGTGTAGAACATGTAGTAGATGAAGATCATGGCCACGACGGCGGCGGCGGCCTGGTGGTTGCCCGTCTGCGCGTAGTTGGCGCTCACGCCGGTCCACACGGCAAACACGGCCGTCATGCCGCCGAAGGCGATGAGGTACTGCGTTCGCCGGGGGATGCGCTTGGAGAGGAACGCGAAGGTGACGCCGGTCACGAGGTTCCAGCACTGTGAGGGGGTGTCAGAGTTGCTGGGCCCGTGGGGGGAGAGGACATGGTTACCGAAAGAGCAAGGTTGATGATGTTCTGGGTTCGCCTATCGCTGATGCCAACGGTGAGCAGGACCTTGGCCAGATAGTATCTGCAATGAGCTTGATTAGCAACGCAGGTGGAAAGACGACGGGGGATTCCCGCGGAAGCGGCATGGCAACTCACGAAACAAGACCATTCCCGGACCACTGGCTGAACAAGCCAACACAGGCAGCGATGAAGGTCCTCTTCCTGTTCCCCGGCGTCTGCAGGAGCTCGACCCATCGGCGGTTCGAGTTGTCCATCTCGAGCCGGACGCGGTCCCGGATCTCGGCGAACTCGGCGAGGACGAAGGGGTCTTCGCGGTTGCCCTCGGCGTGGTACTTGACCAGGATGTCGAAGGCCTCCTCATCCCGGTCTTTGGACAGCAGCCAACGCGGGGACTCAGGGATGAACCAGATGAAGGTCACCTGCAGCAGCGATGGGGCGATCTGCACCAGAGATGGGATTCGCCAGGACCAGTCGTTGGGCATGGAGAATGTGCCCAGGGTTGTGCCGGCAGCGAGGATGGCGCCGACGTACTATTTAGTGGGTGAGCATTGTTAGAAGACGCCGAAGAGATGGGTTTCATAAACTAATCAAAAAGGGCAAGAAATTAATTACCCAAGACTCGTTGAAGAGACCGTTCAAGACGCCGGCTTCGCGGGGGTGGGCCAATTCGGCAATGAGCTGTGATGCGCCGGAGATGCAGAATGGGATGCCCATTCCGAGGAGAAGGCGCGAGATGAGGAACATGGCAACTGTGCGGGTATGAATTAGCATAGTGTTCCGATAAAAAGCTTGTCGGGAAATGCTTACTGTGTACGGATGCCGTCTGGAGGACAACACCAATGAGGATAATGACTGAACCGATGGTGATACTATGCTTCCGTCCGAACCGATCGTTCACCTAACAAAGACAAGAGATCAGTTGAGAATCACGAAAACAACATGCTGGGCTGCATAGATGGCCATGACTGGTTCATATACTCACATATGGCACCACGGGAAGGGCGAGAACAGCGCCGATGCTGAAGGCGGCGTTGAGAACTCCAAGCACGGCTCCTTGAGGGTTGTTGAAATCTGTTACCGCCATGCATGTTAGCAAGTCAAGCTCGCCGGGAGGTTAGGGGTATCGTCGTGCACGTCCATGTCAGCCATGGTTCAACAGCCTGCAAACCGTTGAGGATGGAACCGTCATATCCGCTCGTCATCTCGACGCCAAGCACCGCAGGCACGAGGCAGAAGTACAAGGATCGCAGGTTAGGTTTTTGGTACCATGGCTTCTTGTCGAGCCTGAGAAGCCGAGTGACCTCGGACTCCTGGACATTTCGGACAGCTTCAGTCTCCTTGCGAGCCATGGTGAGAGAGGCCGACTGCTATGCGAACAGAATCGATGCTTGTTTGGGGTGCAGAGGATTATTACTTCCATATGCGGGGGCCCCATGGGGACTTATTATAAAGCACAGGAGGGATCAGCATACGAGTCTTGAACTCGTGGAGTTGTGGAGATGAATCCTGCTAGCGTTAACCGGGCCCCCGGGTTATCACCAGAGAACGTCGAGAGCCAAGATACCGGTAGTGGGTAACACAGGGTAACACTCCTGACCAGAGACACTACCGATATAAGTACCATTTAACCGGAAGCTAACGACGCACGGCAGCTATTTAACCGGTAACCTGACCTGGTATTTTCAGCCTTGGCAGGCAATAGCTCGAAAGCTAGGGCTGTCATCAAACGTTTGCTAGGCCCAAAGCTGAAAAGCTCCCATCAAAACAGACCCATTAGCATCGCCTTATGAGGGGAAAGGGCTTCTGTAGGATTACCAATTGAAAAATTGCAGGCGGGCGATTACCCACTCCGTGCGCGGGGGTGTTCTTTTTATCCGGCGACTGACAGCGGGGATTCTTGTCGGCAATAGCCAGTAGAAAAAGCCACGGCCATGCGCCGAGGGCGGGTGCCGGCGATCCTTTCGGAATCCGGACAAAGTACGAGCGATAACCACACGATAATCGAATCCCCGCGCCCAACGACTCGGCAAAAACACCGCTTCCCACTGCATTGGCTTTCCTTCATTTGAGATTGGAATTCTCTTCTGCAACACCTGCGACGGATTTTGTATCTCGAAGCAAAACACAGAAACTTGTCGAAAACAATCAGTGTGCTATCATCAATCATTCCGTATTCACTCACCATGGCCCATCCAGCCCCGAAGTCCTGTCTCCGTGTCCAAGGGACTGACATCGTCGATGGCGATGGAAAACGGGTCATCCTCAAAGGGGTAAGTCCGGTTGGCACTCCGTTCAACTGTTTTCCTTGCTGAGATTAGGGTGATTAGTGTGCCACGGGTGGCCATACCAACATGGAGAACTTCATCACCGGTTACCCCGGCCACGAAAGCGAGATGAGAGCAGCAATGCTGGAGGTCCTCGGCCACGAGAAGTACGAGTTCTTCTTTGACAAAGTAACGTCGCCCCCAACAAGGCCCCCAGGCATCCCATCTACGACCATGTCGGTGCCAGCCATCTTACTGACCTCAACTCACCAAGTTCCTCGAGTACTTCTTCACCACAGAAGATGCAAAATTCCTCGCCTCCCTCGGTCTCAACTGCATCCGGATACCGATCAACCACAGGCACTTCATGGACGATCTAAACCCGTCCGTCATCAAGCCCGAGGGCTTCCGTCTGATCGACAGGATAGTGGATGCCTGCGCATCCGAGGGTCTGTACACCATCATCGACATGCACACGTTCCCGGGCGGCCAGAACCAGGGGTGGCACAGCGACACGGGCATCCACAAGGCCCTCTTCTGGGACTTTAAGGATTTCCAGGACCGCATGGTCAACCTATGGGTCGAGATCGCAAAACATTACAGGGGAAACACGTGGGTAAGTTTGGGGGTTCATTAATTTCCCCAACTAGGTCGCCCCACCTTCAGCTTATCCAAACACGCTACTGCGGCACCTCGCTAATCGTCCCTGCAGGTAGCGGGATACAACCCCATGAACGAACCAGCAGACCCGAACCACGAGGGGCTCCAGATCTTCTACCGCAGGGTCGAGAAGGCGATCCGCGATGTCGACGCCGACCACATCCTGTTTCTCGACGGCAACACCTACGCCATGGACTTCACCGCCTTCAAGGAGGTCCTGCCCAACTGCGTCTACGCCATCCACGACTACGCCACCATGGGCTTCCCGGCCGGCCAGCCGTACGTCGGAACCCCGGAGCAGAACGAGTTTCTCAAGAGGTCGTATGAGAGGAAGGTCGAGTTTATGAAGGCCCGCGGGGTTCCTGTAAGCCTCCCTTGCTCCCCTGAATCCGACGTGGGGGTTGTTGGTGGTTTTAACTGACGCGGCAAAAGATCTGGAACGGTGAATTTGGTCCCGTCTACGCAAGTAAAGAGGAAGAAGGCCACGACAAGACCAACGACCAGCGGTACCGACTGCTCGGCCAGCAGATGTCGATTTACAAGAAGGACCAGATCAGCTGGAGCATATGGCTGTACAAGGACATCGGGTTCCAAGGTAAGAAAGAAAAGAGACACCAGCTCCTTCAGTTCCTTGATGCCGATCCGGCGCTAATGCTTTTGCCTCGGGGTAATCAGGAATGGTCTACACCAACCCCGACTCCGCATATATCCGCCTCATGAAGCCCTTCCTAGACAAGAAGAAGCGCCTCGGACTCGACAAGTGGGGGCGTGATGACACGCACGTGGGGCACATCTACGCGCCGCTGATCCAGCACCTTAAGGAGGAGATACCCGAGGAGTTCCTCAACAAGAGATATCCCCAGCACTGGAGGATCGAGGGCCACGTCCACCGCGTCATCCGCG
Source organism: Phialemonium atrogriseum (assembly GCF_030411735.1). Lineage (NCBI taxonomy): Eukaryota > Fungi > Ascomycota > Sordariomycetes > Cephalothecales > Cephalothecaceae > Phialemonium > Phialemonium atrogriseum. The sequence continues at coordinate 130,599 of NW_026848177.1, read as the reverse complement.
AGACGTTGTTCTCGGAGATCCTTACTTGGGAGTACGCGAGCTACTTTAAGGGGAAGACGTTGGAGGAGTTGGATGAGCTTGCCGCTTCGTTTAAGCTGGAGAACTGCATGAAGAGAGATGGGCTGAATGAGATCCTGCGGGCGGACGCTGAGCAGGGTGTGTAGGCTAATGTGGGACTTGGACAATTACGGAGAGGGAAAGATGGACAGAACTCGGAAGTCTTTGGGTATCACTGAAGTTGTTGGGACTGCCCCTAAAATAGAAATATTCATTTTCCGACCACCACCTCTCACTATTCTACGATACTAACCTCTAGTAGAAAGGCCCCAAACAAGTCAAGCCTACGGCCTGGCGACCCTATTGTGTGGGGGCCAGCACCTGATTTAAGGGCACGGCAGGGATCCTAGGAGCCGTTGACTTCGGCGTGTCGCGGGAATACTTGGGTGACGGGAAGATTCTGAAAGAGAGAAATAAACGATCGACCCCCATAAACCTCAAGAACAGTACCTTCTTTCTTCACTATCTACGACCTTGGGGCATCAGCAGCCGCTTCAGCTTCCACTGCAAAGCGTCAGGGTTATCCAGAGCGCCGAGGGAAAATGATACTCCAGCCATGTGGGGGACGCCGCGAAACAGAACCCAAGCGGCTCTCGGACAACAAACGACTCAACCACCATGACGAAGGACTACGGTCCCTCGGAGATCCCATTTCCGCAGTTGATGGTCCTGGGCCGCGTTTGGATGCCAACTCTCCGTTTGGATAGCGAGAACCCAGCTACCGGGCATTTGACGAGGGGCGTCCAGGGGGATATCTGTCCCTCTACCTGCAGGGCCCTTGGGATTTTTTTTGCGTAAGCCTGGTTGCTCTAGGAGGGGAGGCTGATTCGCTTCGACGATGGGGCCGTCGGTGACGCTTCCACTTGGGGGAGATGGAACTCGACCATGAGACTTTGGACGCGCTGGTTCTCCGGATTTAGTGTTGGTAAAAAGAAAAGAAGGGAGGACCTTGGAGATGGACTGGTTCGACTCGTTCAAAGTCATGTGCACCCGAGACCATAGCGACTGGTTTGGGAAACGAAAATGACCATTTCATTCCGAGGGTCAGGCCCGCTGTGGACGACACAATATGTTGACCAAGCATGATACTCGGGGCCGGAGATATCTCGATCGGAAGTCAACTTCTCAGGAACGTCGAGTCCCCTCGACAGTCACATATTGGCTCCAACAAGCTGTGAACCCAGCACAAGGGGGGAACCAAGTACCCCTGAGGATCATCACTGTTCCAATGATATGGACTTCAATCTTGGAATCCTGGGAGGGTGTTCCAGCGGGTCAGTGTCGTGATCACTACGTCGAATATCTGGAGACGATTAATGGAGCATCGCACCCTTCGGAAGAGACAAGCTGGCACCTTTGCAAACGCTGTCAGATGGTGGAACTCGCGTGACAATGAGGCTGAAAGAGTCTATTAAAGGACGTATTCTATGGTGCTGCCAGGAAAGAGAATGCTCCGCCAAAGCAAGTCAGCGCAGACATAAGGTCTGCCCAATCTGACGAGGTCAAAGCAGAGCAATGAGGTATCATCTCATCATCTCATCAACAAATGCCATCAAGCGCCCAAACCGCAGAGACAATAGGAAAAAAGAAAGCACAGCACACAGGCCCGCTCAACCGCGGCTTCCGCCTCTCCTGCCACGGCCCCTGCGCCCACCGCCACCACCACCACCACCGCGCCCCTCGCCTCCCCCATCGCCGCCACCACCACCCGCCGGCCCACGACCGTGGTGCGTCCTCGGCGCATCCGGGACGACCACCAACCCCTTCGTACCGCGCAGCCCCATCTTCCCGACGGTGCTCCGCTGGATGGGCGGCGTGTCGGGCGAGCGGAGCGCCTCGCGGGCGAACCTGTTCCCCTCGGCCACGAGCTCCTCCTTGTCCCACTTCAGCGGCTTCATGTGGTTCTTGTAGTAGCCCAGCCAGGCCTTGTAGATGGACGCCTTCTGCGCGTCGTCGATGCGGGCCGCGATGCCGGCGACCTCGGCGCCGGCCGAGAGGTCCGCGGCGCGCGCCGAGAAGGTGATCTCCTTGAGGGTCCAGCGCGGGAAGAAGGCCTCGGCGTCGGTGACGACGAAGATGCCGCGGCCCTCGGCGCCGGCGCGCGCCGTGCGGCCCAGGCGGTGGATGTACGACTCCTTCTCGCTGGGGATGCCGACCTGGAAGATGGTGGTGACGCCCGGGAAGTCCATGCCGCGCGCGACGACGTCGGTGGCGACCAGGATGCCCGCCGCCGAGTCGCGGTACGCGTTGGTCACGCTGGTGCGCTTGTTCTGCGAGATGCGCGAGTGCAGGATCGACACCTGCGGCATGTCGCTCAGGCTGGATAGGATGTGCCCGTAGAAGTCGGCGAGCGCGGCCGTCGGCGCAAACACGATGGCCTTGAAGGCGGCCGCGCCGACGGCGGCGGCCTCCTCGCGGATCGAGCCGACCATGGCCGGTGCCACGGATGCGAATGTGGGTACCGTGATGAGCTGCTGCGGGACGCGCTCGTGCGTGTTAATCTCCCCGGCCGGGATGGTCGAGATGAACTTGTAGCCGCGGGACAGCACCAGCAGGGCGACCCGCTCGACGTGCGGCGCGATCGTGGCCGAGAAGAGCATGCCCTGCCTGTTGGTGGCGGCCTTGTCGGGCAGGCACTGGACGATGTCCTTCAGGGCGTTCATGAAGCCCATGTCCAACAGCCGGTCGGCCTCGTCGAGCACGAGCGTGTCGAGGTTTCGGAAGGTATTCTTGACGGCGGGGTTCGACATGTGGTCGAAGAGCCGGCCGGGTGTCGCGACCAGGATGTCGCAGCCGCCCAGAATCTGCCTCTCTTCCTTGTCCTTGTTGGTGCCTCCGATGGCGATGGACACGCGGTACTTGCGCAGCCGCTGCAGCAGCCCTTCGGCCTCCTTGGCGATCTGCATGGCCAACTCTCGGGTCGGCGAAATGACGAGGAGCGAAATGCCGGAGCCGGCGGGGCGGTTCTTCATGATCATGGTCTGGATGGCGGGGAGGAGGAAGGCAACGGTCTTGCCGGTACCGGTCTTGGCCTGCACGAGGCAGTCGCCACGGGTTGGCGGGAGCAGCTCGTCAAGGGTCGCGGCCTGGACGGGCATCATGTGGTCGAACTTGAGGTCGAGAGTGATCGCCTGGAGGAGGGAGGGATGGACAAGGTTCCTCGCGGCAAGATCGGCGAATCTCGGCGTGTCGCTGGGGACGGGTTCGAGGAGAGGCGCTGCGTCTGCGCGCGGGAGGGGTGCAATCTGTGGAACCTGTGCAGTCTGTGCATTCTGTGCATTCTGTGCATTCTGGGTTGCCGGTCCTGCACCAGCGTTGTTGTCGCCGTTTCTCCGATTGCGTCTCGGACCGCGTCCGCGCGACGAGCCTCGCATCAATCTATCCATGATGGATAGGTCGACTCAGTTTGATAGGAGTCTTAGTTGATCTTGTTGTGCCGTGGAAAGAGCCACGGGGAATTTTCTTGACGGAAATCACAGAGGCAAAAAGTGGTTGTTGTGGAGGGGAGAAAAAAACCTGCGAAGAGAAACACGAAAGACAGCAAATATTCTACCGCGTTGGGTCTAGCGTCACCCGATAGGGGTCGATAAGATAAGATAAGCCCTACAGACAGGCACATTTTGGTGAATGTGGGGTCCTCATCCGTGCTTTTCTTCAGAGTCGCCCCCCCCAGCCCCACCCACGCCACCGTCCTGGCCTTCCTCTCTTTTGATTCACATGTGAAAGTAACAGTTTACATGATTCCATGCAGAGGCAATTCCTTCCCCTTCTTGGGGGCTGGCTTAGTTAAATCTGACGCTAAATCTACATGAAATTAAAAGACAACTCGGCCATTTCTAGAACCCAAGGAAGTTGTCTGTGCAGGTAAAGTCAAGCTTGCTGTTATCGAGATTCAAACAGTACGCCTCGTTTGTTCCAATGGGACTCTTGACTGAGATATCGCTGGCGGTGATGTTGCTGCAAGAGTCAGGGGCACTGCACGCCACAGCGGCGATTTCAGGGCTGTGCTTAGAATTGGTCGAGCCCGTGAAGCGGCGGAACACAATGTCGTCGATGGTGAGCGGCGCCGGGAACTCGAGGCACAGCGTCAGGTTCTTCTGCGAGTAGCACTGGTTGATCTCGATGGCGTAGTCGACGTCGTCGACCACCATGTCCTCCCAGGTGCAGTTCCGCACCCGCCCGCCGCCGCCGCCGCCGACGAGGTCGTCGTGGTTACCCGACGCCACGTTGGGCCACACCTTGATGCGCGCTCCGGTCCCGGCGTTCTTCATGCTGACGTTGGACACCATGACGTTCTCGACAATGTCGAACACGCCTGGGTACTGGCCCAGAGAGCCGACCGAGATCCCGTGAGAGCCGCTGCAGTCGAGAGACTGGACGAGCATGTCGGTGCTATTGGGCTTAAATGAGACACAGTCTGGATTATGTGGTTAGTGGCCTGCCTCTGCTTCCCATGATTTAACGTTCGAGAAGATGGGGCTGTCCGTCACATACCATCGCCGTTGTTGATGACCGAATTCATGATGGTGATGTCGCTGCTTCGGTAAGTGTCCCAGCCATCGGTGTTCTTGGCCCCGTTCTTGCTTTTGCTCTGTCCGGAAATGTTGATGTTGTTGAACACCACGTTGGACGAGTTGGCGATGAAGTGGTAGTACTGAGGGCTGTACTGCAGGTTCAGGTCTGAGAAGATGGCATCCTTCAAGCCGTCGATGCCGAACAACACGGGGCGCAAGGTGTAGATGTCCGCCGCATAGGTATCGTACCAGCGCTGGCCATTGCCATCAATGGTGCCACCTGGATTTAGCTCCTGTCAGCTGATACAAGCCATACCTACGATGGAAAGGGATCTCGACTAGAGCTGAGTCGCGACTCGCTCACTCACCTCCATACATCAGCACGTCCTCGCCGCCAAGTTTGAAAAAGGTCGTGACGTTCTGGAACCCAAATTTGAACCCGTTGGCCTGCCAGTAATCGGTATCGTCGGTGAACAGAATGGTCCCTTGAACGTCTGGCCAGCACACCTCTCGTTAGCTGTCGCTCATTTGCGCAGAGTGCGGATGCATGCGGGGAGCGTGGCAGGGCAAGGGCTTACCGATATCAATGTGCTTCAGGAAGGTCAGGTCCAAAGCCGTGCCGATGAGGTAGTTCGTGTCGGCCTTGAACACCACGCGGCCGCCATCGTTGCACCTACGCAGGGCGGACATGATGCGGCAGGAGTCATCGGTAGCGCCATCGTTGTGACCCTTGACATAGCACACTTTGGTGCGTTCCGGAGGGTTCGGAATGGGCAACCGGGGAGTGTAGGGATAGGGGACGAGGGTTGGGCGAGGCGATAGACCGTTGTCCCCGCACGAGTCAGGGGGAGCCGGGATAGCTAGGGTGAGCAACCCCGAGCCGAGGAGAGCTAGGGTAGCCGGGATAGCTGGGAACTTCATCGTGGATCCTGCTAGGGGCTCCTTGCTAAGAAGGTTCTTGGCCACAAGGGTTGGGAAGGAGATAAAGAGAAAAGGTTGAATAGCTCCACCGAGAGCAAGAAAGTGACAGGAGCGGGAGGATCTTATAGAGTGACGAAGAACCCCGGCGTCTTGGCAACAGCTGCCATTGGGATATTTCCCAGGTTTAGTTAGCAACGCTCGTCGTGAGAACTTCTCTGCGGCAGATTAGTTAGCCTCGTATTCTCCCAAAAATCACAGCAGTAGAATTTGGTTCAAGCTCCTCTAGCACCGCCAAGGCCTGACTAAAACCCAATTTATCGGGCGACTGGATGTTTATCCTGCAATCACATCGCGGCGCCGACAAGAGACAACCAGGCCTAGTCTGATGACGTACAAGCGCGGTGTTCAGCATCGGTGGATAAAGCCATGGTCCAAGAGGCCGTCAGCGGGGTAAATCCCAGCAAATCTTCCTCGCTGCCGTCATTGCCGTGCCCCAACCTGCCACAAAACCAGGGCGTCGGAACAGGCACAAGACAGGGGGAGGCTTGTTCTGCATGGGAACATAGCTGCCGGACGAATGAAGCCAAGATACGTCAAGCTTTTGCGGGGGTTGGGTTGGTGTGGAGGCGTTCGATGGGGCCTTATTGGCGGATTTTCGGCTCCAGATTTTCCCTTGGCGTCCAAGGCGATGTCACCCAATTCTCCAATATGTCGATCGGGGCTATATTTGGAGTGCGAAGCATCGATTGCCCGGACAATTCCCAGCGCCAAGACCCGTTGGAGAACGAACTGCGGGGGTGAAGAAGGAGCCGCGGCAAGGGACAAATATAACCAGTTCTTCCGCCTCCCGCACGTCACTTTCGTCAAGCTCTCATTGCTTCGCGTTGACCTGCACTGGCAAGACTGGTTAAACCTTTACTTCTACACTACTAGGCTTCCCAGCTTTCCCAGCTTTCATGCCGCAGCAACTTCCTGTATCGTCTTATAAAACTGGGCAGGGTCATGCGCAAACCGACCCAAGAAAAGACCATCTACTCCGTCCTTGAGCTTCTCAAACAACCCAGGCCCCGCGCTCCCCCCATAAATGATCCTCGTAGTCCCCTTCCTCCGCGCAACGCAATCCAACCTCCTAATCTCCCTCGTCACTCCCACGACGTGATCCGCGCCAGCCGGCTGCGCAGCCCCAATAGCCCAAACAGGCTCGTAAGCAAGCACGACCTCTGCGTCGTCCGGCAGACCAGCCATGACAGCCTCAACCTGGACGCGACACTCATCCACAGCAACAGCGACCTCCCCGCGGGTGCGCTCGCCGACGCACACGAGCGGCACCATGGCGTTGCGCGCGACGGCTGCGGCCTTGCGGGCGACGTCGGCGTCGGTCTCGCCGTAGATGCGGCGGCGCTCCGCGTGCCCGATCTCGACGATGCGGCAGCCGACCTCGGCCAGCACGGCGGGCGACACCGAGCCCGTGTAGGGGCCCGCGTCCTCGTAGAAGGCGTCCTGGGCGCCCGCCGCGATGCCCGTGCCCGCCAGCTGGGAGATGGCCGACGTCAGGGTTATGGGGTCCGGGACGATGAATACGTCGACTTGGTCTAGTAGCGAGGGGGTCTGCAAGATGTGCTGGAGGACGTCGTCGATGTACTTCTTCGTTGTTGCGGCGGAGAAGTACATCTTGGTGGATACGCCGAGGATGCGGCGGGGGCGTGAGGTGGACATATTCTGCAGCGGTCCGGTCCTTCTAGAGGTTAGAGGTCTAGCGTGGGACACTGGGCTAATTTAATTAAAATGGAGGGTAAAGAAATAAGGGGAGAGGAGGGTGGCGGCTGGCAGGCACGTGTGTGTGGAATAAGGGTGTGGAATAAAATGGAAAATGCAAAAATATCGAAAGGTGGATGGATGAGCCGCCTCCTCGGCGAAACCTCCGATCCCCCCTTCGGAGCAATCGCCGGCTCGGTGAATCTCCGGACTCGCGCGACTTGTTCCTTTTATTTTCGACGAAGGCTCGGATTTCCTAAAACGGTAATCCCGTTCTCCGTTGACAATTGGCAGCTGTCATGGGTGGAACTAATCGTATCTGATTCGCTGGCCTCCATCCAAGTTTGAGAGTCCCCACATGGATCTGCAACAAATCGGGGGTCTATCCATCGGGCCGGCAGTAAACTACATCACGGGACGTCATGACCGCTTCAAAAGCCTCGGCCTTTCGCTGCAACCCCGATTTAAAAGCCCCAGACCGGGACATCGCCGCTGGGTCTGGATCACGGTAACAGGCGCACGGTGTTGGTGGGGGAGGTGTTGGCAAAAAATGAATTCATAGTTCCCGCTCAATTATTATTGCCCATTCTCGTATTTGGTGATGGCGGCGACCTTGTCCGCGCTGGCGCTATTCTCATCGAAGACATAGCCCAGCCACTCCTTGGCCAACCTGCGGGCCAGCTCCAGACCGATAACCCGCTCGCCCATGCACAAGACCTGCGCGTTATTGCTGAGAACGGCCCTCTCGACCGAGAAGCTGTCGTGCGCCGTAACTGCCCTGATGCCCTTGACCTTGTTCGCCGAGATGGCCACCCCAAGCCCCGTCCCGCAGATGAGCAGCGCCCGGTCGGCTTTGCCCTCGGCGACTTGCCTTGCGGCGTCGACTGCGCGATGGGGATATGCTGTCTTGTCGTCGGCCCCGAGGCTGCCCACGTCTATGACTGACTCGACGCGATCATCGTTGGCGAAGTCCTCCTTGATCTTGTTCTTGTACGAGACTCCGGCTTCCTGGAATTGCCGGTTCATGTAAGGTCAGCCCGACTGCGACAAGTGTAAGGATGGGGTAAGGGTAGCGGGGGAAGGGAGATATCCCCTGAGAGGTTTCTGGACTTACATCGCAGCCGATGGCAATCCTCCACTTTGGCGAGCTCATTTTCGGTTCTTGATAACAGCGGTAATGTCAATGACCAAATATTTGGGTTCGACGGGTGCCAACGTATAAATAATGAAGTAGTAGCTTCCCCCCCCTTCGCAGGGGTGGCGGAGCAGTAGCGATAGTGCAGACGATCCTAACCCACCTAGGCAGGCACCATGACATCAAACCAACCCACCCCTTCTCCACCCCCTGACGGGTCCCTGAACTGGTGTGTGTGCTGTACAGTGTCTATGATGAAAGCTCTCCTACATCGGTCATCTGTCCGGGGTTACCCCTCCCTCGGAGGCGATGTCTCGCAACTCGAGACATAAGTCCTTGAACACCCCCCAGCTCTACGCCAGAGTCGCACACTTCCTCGACGTTCACTCCGAAGACACGCATCACAATGTCGAACCGGCACCTGTTCAACTCCTCCGAGGGGCTTGTTTCAAAGTCACTGCGAGGCATAATCGCGTACAACCCCTCGCTGGCGCTCGACGAGGACCACCGAGTGATCTACGACACGTCGCACGACAGATCCAATGTCTCGGTGATCAGCGGCGGCGGCTCCGGGCACGAGCCTGCCTGGACGGGCTACGTCGGCGAAAACATGCTCGCGGCGTCGGTAGCGGGCGACATCTTCGCCAGCCCGAGCACCAAGCAGATCCTCGCGGCCATCAACGCCGTGCCGTCGGACAAGGGCGCCATCCTGGTCATCACCAACTACACGGGCGACTGCCTGCACTTTGGGCTCGCCGCGGAGAAGGCCGTCGCCCGCGGCCGCGACTGCCGCATGATCATCTGCGGCGACGACGTGTCGGTCGGGCGGAAGGGCGGCCTCGTCGGGCGCCGCGGCCTGGCCGGCCAGATCGGCGTGCTCAAGGTCATGGGCGGCGCCGCCGGGCGGGGCGCGTCCATGGACGACGTCTACGACCTCGGCGTCGCCTTCTCCCGCCAGATCGTCTCCGTCGCCGCCACCCTCGACCACTGTCATGTCCCCGGCCGGACGGAGCATGCCACGCTGGCGGCCGACGAGGTCGAGCTCGGAACGGGCCCCCATAACGAACCCGGCTACCTGAAGATCTCGCCTGTGCCGTCGCCCGAAGATCTCATAAAGCAGGCCCTGAAGCTCTGCCTGGACGAATCCGATCCCCAACGAGGCTTTGTCAAGTTCGCCCCGGGCGACGAGACGGCACTGCTGGTCAGCAACTTCGGCGGCATGTCGAATCTGGAGATGGGCGCGCTGGTGGACGAGCTCCTGGAGCAGCTGGGCAGGGACTGGGGCATGGAGCCGGCGCGGGTGTACGCGGGCCAGATCGAGACGTCGCTCAACGCGCCGGCCTTCTCCATCTCGGTCGTCAACCTCACGGCCGCGGCGAGGGGCTGCCCGTACTCGGTCGACGACATCAAGTCCTTCCTCGACGCGCGCACCAGCACCCACTGGGAATCCATGGCCGGTGCCCAGGCGCGGGCCGGACCTGGGAAGCGCAGGGCTCAGTTTGTTGTTGGGGGCCAGACGGAGGGAGAGGACCACAAGAGGCCCGTCGACGACGCAAGGGATCTCAAGGTTGATCCGGTTACGCTGGAGAGGATGCTTCGTAGCGCCTGTGAGGCGCTGGTGGCTGCGGAGCCGGACCTGACGAGGTGGGATACCATAATGGGCGACGGGGATTGCGGCGAGACCATCAAGACCGGCGCAACGCTGCTGCTGTCCGCCATTGACACAAAACAGCTCGCCGCGTCGGGGTCGGTTGTCGCCGTCCTGAGGGAGCTCGAGGATATCGTGGAGAGCAGGATGGGGGGTACGTTGGGTGGGATCATGGGCATCTTCTTCGTGTCCTTGACGAACGCGCTCGAGCGCAATATCGAGCTCGCCAAGACACAGGGGGCGGCCTTCCTGTGGGCAAAGGCCCTGTCGTCGGCGTTGGAGAGTCTGGGCCGCTACACCCCCGCCAAGCTCGGGGATCGCACCATCATGGACACCCTGATTTCGTTCGCCGAGGGTATGAGGGCGGGAAGCTTCGACGATGGCGTGGCTGCCGCCGCGAGGGGCGCTGAGGCGACGAAGAAGATGACGCCGAGGTTCGGCCGGGCAACATATGTCGCCACGGGGGACAAAGACCTTCCGCCGGATCCGGGTGCTTGGGGTGCGATGGTGGCTCTGAACGGATTGAAGGCTGGCATGTAAGAGGACCCCGGGAGGTTAGACTACTTAATGATATGATGCAGGTGGTTTAGCTAGACGTATTGCTAGGCGTTACACTTCTCCAACTCTTCTACTAGTGTTCTTGGTCATGGCGTCCTGCAAAGATGTACTCGGGCCCCCCTTCATCTCATTTGGCCTCGACAATGTCCTGCGGCAATCCGTCATCCTCGATATCTCCCGTCAAGCACCGTTTCACAACCCTGGTGTATATTTCAGCCACTGTCGCAAGGAGCAGCTTTTCGACGTTCTTAACGGGCGCTTCCTGAAAAGCTCGCCGTGGTCTCTCCTGCGAAGTAATTCCATCCGACTGATCTACCAGCCGTTGCCGCTTCACAAGCTCGTCCTGCCACTGAGCTACGTTTTCCGCGGCCCACTTGTCCGAGGTGCTAGTCTCGGCTGCTTCATCCAACTTGACTCCCACCGTGTTGATTATCGACTTGGGACTCGGGAACATGTCATCGGCGATGTCTTCGAGGCTACGTCACATGCCGATCTGCAGAAGGACCAGGCCAAGGCTGTACAGGTCGAACACCTTCAGGTGGCGCTGGTCGGCGTTGAATGCGTATGCCGGGTGTGCCTGAAGGAGTCCACTGGTAGAGGCAAAGTCCCTGCTCGGCAGTTTGTCGGAAACGTACTCAGACCCGTGCATGCCTGCCCACGTGAAGCTGGTGATGCAAGGTCGAGCCAGGTCGCGGTCGATGCCGCCAATGTTTGCGTCCACCTGATTGCTCTTGAAGACGAGGATGTTGGTCGGCGCAATGCCCTTGGTGTAGCACGCCGCAGGGCTGGAGCAGCGCAAGCGACTGGAAGAGGCTCTGGGCCATGCGGTAGCGCGTAACGAGTGACGGCTTGACAATTATGGTACGGACTAGACTTGTTGTGCACCTGGTGGCGTTGAGACCAACCGTTCGGTCCCCGCGGGAGCAGCCTCTGCAGGGATATTGGGTCGGCATCCTTGGCCGCGTCCTGCGGGAAGCGAAAGACAAGCGAAAGCTCTGATCCTTGCTGGTTGGTACGTAACCGGCGCAGTCGAGCGCGCGCATCCGCGTCGGCTTCGGCGTCTTGGCCAGGATCATTGCGAGCTCACGCACGCGTGTCTCCACGAAGCGTTCGTAGTCCTGCGGCCAACCCGCGTAGCTCTTGTCCTCGAGGAGTACCGGCTCGGTCTGTCCCGTGGCTTTGTCACTGAGCTCGGCGGCGGCCAGACGTGACGACTGGGTCACCCGCCGCTTGCAGATGCGCGTTGGAAGAATCCGGAGCGGCGAACCACCGCCGGGCCCCGGTCTCTTCCCCGGTCCTCCTCCTCTTCCTCCCGACGTTGCGGTATCCTTTTGGTGGTTGCGAGAACATCGCGCTTGAACTGGGCGCAGCGTGCTAGCTCGGGCTCGTATGGCGTCGTGGCCTCAATTAACGTCAGCAGATTCTGCTCGCCCCAGACGTGTGGCAGCATAGGGGCGGGCAGCACTCCGCTCCAGCAAGGTTGGCCTGAGACGAAGACTAAGCCCTCGTTCAGGGATTGCAAGTCGTTGAGAAGCTTGTCAGCTCGCTTCCGCTGGGCAGCTGCCCCATGTGGCGGGCCTGATGGTCAAGTGCGCGACGGGCCGCAGTGGGTTTGGTGATGCGGGCTTGGAAGATGGGGAGACACGGAGACGCCAGAACAGGTCCGGGAGTATCAGTGGTTTGGCTCGAGATTCATGGGGCTTTTCCAAAGACTTGTCTCGTCCTGTACGCCCACCGAGTTGTTAGCGGTTTTCGATCGGGACTCTTTCCGACTGATTACGGAAACTACAACAACGAGACGGCAATGTATATGTGTTGCCGCGTGGGCGGAGTAGGAGCGGTCTTGTCTCAATCGGAGGAGTTAGACTGGTTCCGCGACCAGACAACTATCGCCACTCTCGACGGTCGGCTTCCGCTGCATTTATCTTCACTCTTTTGAGCCCCAATATGTCGCAGAGATTGCTCAGACACTACTAGTAAATGGTGTAAGCTTAACGCCACGGATTTGTTTAGCTTCAGGGCTGTTGACTATGCCATTCTACCAGGGCGGGAGGATGTTGCCTTGTGCCTTTTCAATCATCGTAGGTTACTGCGCGCCGCACATCCAACGTTCTATAAAACGAGAGGGTACTTTTCAAATCTGACCATGCGTAACAGAGACCCCTCTATTCACCTCCACTAGCCTGCACCCTACCGACTTTGCTACGGCTCATGAAGCACTCCTCACCGGTTCCGTCAGCATCATTGAGCGCTGTTTTCGACACACGGACCGTGAGATCAGCCTGGAGTGTCTCTGCTACATGGCTTGGCACATGGAAACGGCAGTCTCCCCTAACTTCGTTATGACCTTGCGGAGGTTGCTCTCTCCTGTCGCGAGACTGACGGGCGACGAGATGGAATCGGGTCTTGGCCGCCAAGTTCAACGTGCTCTGTTAGGTGCCCTGGGCCTTGGGAAACTCGGCCATATTCGCGGATATTGTCGAGCGCCTCCTCCCTGAAGCGGGATTTTCCATCGAAGCAGTGGTACAACTACTAAAATAGCGCCCTGCCAGTGCCCAGGGGTTTCTTGGACCAGCGCCTCGCGCTGCTCCGCCGCCGGTTTCGCACGCTGGCCGCGCTGTCTCCGGCGAGCGGGCCGTTGGCAGGGACGGACATCCTGCCGCTTCTCCGAGACAACGAGCTGCTTCCGACCCCGCCGTGGAGAGCCTAATTCCAAGGACGAAACGGCGGTGGGCGCAGCTGGTGGAGCGGGAGAACGGGGAGCGGGGCGTTGTCATCTGGGACTTTCTGGTCCAAGGCGAGTACAGGGCCAGCATGCAGGCTGTGCTGTTGGAAGAGCTGACGAATCGAGAGGTCTGGGCTAGGACGGGACACTATAAGAAAATGGCGAACACGCGGGGCACGTCCGTGGCCAAGTACACGTACTCATTCTCCAAGCATCTGTACTAGTTCATGATCGAGTATAAAGCCGGGGGCTGGGACGAGACGCAGGACTCGGTTGGTCCTAAGGAAGTGCTAAAGTGGAATACCATGGTCGAGGCGTTGCAGGAACCCAAGGAGGACCGGATAGGGAAGGACATGACGGGACAGTCGGCAGGGATCGGCGTTTACGCGAAGACGTTGATCCTGGTGAGGGTAGTAGCCGGAACGAGGCGGCAACACGACAGCAGACGCTGATGAAGCTCGAGGATGGGGATGAGGAGCTCAGGAAGAGGCTTCAGTTTCTAAGATAAAGCCTGGAGGATCTGCCGGATGACGAAGATGATCCCTGTTGACATAATGGGCAAGATAAGGTGATAGAAGGGAGGCAGATAGTTATCGAGGTGGCTTTGCATTGCAATCAACGTTTTCGAGCCTTGTTCGGGTATTCGCATTAAAGTCTCTAGAATGTTGATAAGCATAGGTAGTGTGTATATGGCTCCGAACCTGCTCTTCACGGATATCCGTGAAGGGTTGCATTGACCAAGGATGCTTTGTAATGCTTCACGTTGAGTATCGACACAGTCTCCAGATATCCGTGAAGGGAAGATGAGCGGTCAGTGAGGTTGCTTTGTAATGTGTTCAAGCTTTCGTCAAGTCACCACATTTGAACCTGTGTGATCGGAGAGAGGTGTAGTCGCCATGCGGTAATTAGGAGAACACCGGTATTCACGGATACCCGTGAATCGCACGAAGAATTGGTAAGCATGTTATTGAAGCAGCAAATGATTAATTCTGCAGTATTTGCCTTTTGTGTATATAATAAGATCCAGACCCCGATCTGACCTGGTTGTTTCCAAACTGGTTGTATACACTCATCACTGATAGCTTTTTTTTCTGTGAATTAACCAAATATGGTGGCCGAAACCCTCTCACTTGCCGGCAAGACTGCCTTGGTTACAGGCTCGGGCAGAGAAAACGGTATTGGCGCTGCCATCGCCAGAGCCTTCGCCCGGAACGGCGCATCTGTCGCAATCCATTATGTGTCAGAGAACTCGAAGGCGAGGGCCGAGAAGGTGGCGGCAGACATTGGCCGAGAGTTCGGAACCAAAACAACCGTCGTACAAGGGCCGGTGGAGAAATACGGCACCGGGAAGAGGATGGTCGAGCAAATTCTGCAGGCACTCGACGTCGACCACATTGACATTCTCGGCACGTAATGGAAGCCAGTGTTTCGTTTGTGGGAGGGACGTAACTAATCTTCGTCCTCGTTCTAAACAGTGAACAACGCTGGATTTGGGGGCAATGTATCTCTCATGGAGGCAACGCCAGAGCAGCTCGAACGAGAATTCGGCGTCAACACCTTCGGCTCGATTTACCTCACACAAGCCGTTGTCGGTGCAGGGAAGATGCCGAAAGGCGGCCGCATTATCAACACTGGTTCTATCGCCTCGAAACTTGGTCTCGAAATCTCCGCGGTCTATTCGGCGGCAAAGGCTGCGCAGGATAGCCTCACGGCGTCCTGGGCTGGCGAGGTGAGCTTACGTACCTTGGCGTGCTTCCCATGCTCGTGCGATGGGCCGTTTGCTAACGGCGTCGCTAGCTTGGCCAGAGCCGTGGAATCACCGTCAATACACTTGCACCGGGGCCAATTGTGACAGATTTGTCGAAGGGGTTCTTGGAAGCGGCTGATGGATCCCAAACCGCACTCCAGTCCGCCATGTTTGCGCAGACGCGATCTGAGGCTCGCCTCGGGACAGTCGAGGACATGGCTGATGCTGCGCTTCTGCTGGCGTCGGAGAAGAGCCGTTGGATCACTGCACAGTGGATCTCGGTCAGCGGCGGCATCACTGGAACCATGTAATTAAATGGTCGATGATGATTATTCCGTACTTCTTTTAAGCCAACCGGAACGATAGACACTCCTTGTGGTCGATAGGTAGATAGAATGCCAAAAATGGTTAAGAGTTAGAGTGCCCGCTGACAAATAGGCAATTACTAATCGAGCTCGTGGTGTCGCGGAATTCCGTGAAGCGTGCCCGATTGATAAATAACCGGAGTAGAACTCACGCCCCTCAATGTCCAAAATGAGCAGATTGCATTGAGTTTCCGACGAAGTGCATTCCAGGATCTCGGAACCAATTACTAAGCTGCCAAAATCCGGCACGCTCGCAGCATGCCCGACGACCAGGAACGAATTGCTTCGGGCAACCCCGAAGCAAGCCACCATTACTGTCCGTTATGCAAGAGAACATTTGCTCGAGGTGGGGAGGCATCATCTATCTATGACATGCTGGATCAAGAGTCAGCAGTGATGCGTAGCTGATGCGCGTCTGCTAGAGTCCACACGGAAGCGGCATTACTACTATTGTCGCTCCAAACTGCCCGACACGAACACATCTCGCAAGCGGTCCTGCGCCGCATGTGTCCGTGCGAAAGCCCGCTGCATCCGGCCTGCCGATACAGGCTTGGAGTCTTGCGTCCGGTGCAATGAGCGGGGTGCCAATTGCGAGTTTGATGCAGCGGCACGGCGGAATGGGGCGCCTCCCCCTGGGGCCAAGGACTGGGAGATCCAGGGGAGTTCAACCACTCTGACCCTCACCAGACGACCCAGCCGTTCTGGGAACTTGCAAGTCAGCACCTTGCCCCAGACCTATCCCGATATTGCAGCTCCCCTCAGCCGGCAGTCAGCAGATATTAACATCTGGGATGCCGATTTCTTCGGCGAGATCGGCCCTCTTGGGCTGGAGAGCACGCCTGTTGAAAACCAGGGCATCGATTCCCTATTGAGTGGTTTTAGCGGAGCACCACCCGATATGCTCGTGACTGGCACGTCTTCCTTCACACCATGGACCATTCAGTTATCTGGCCCCTCACCTTTCGAACATCGTGCTTTCACTAGGCTAAGCGAAGGTCCATTGGTGTCGTTGGCGATGCGGATATTGCGATCTTATCCCTTCATGATGCTTCAAAAAGCCGCGCTGCCGCCGTTTATAAGCCCTGTGCTGTTCTCGTGGGCCGAGACAGGAATGGGGCCTCCGCAGCAGGTTAGTTTTCCACGACTCGACCTCCTCTATGTGCATTCTCGGACCCTTGGCCTACGACACCACGGGAGAGGCGGCATGGAAAATGTCACTTGACTGCTATTTGGTACTTTTGAGTTTTTCTACGAAGAGTGCCCTTTTGCTGATTGTCCATTAACGAGCAGGCTCTGATTACTTGCGTGGACCTGGTCAACTTGTTCAAGTCCCGAACGGAATCGGATAGGAACGTTATATGGAGGCTGATCAGGCTTGAACAAGAGAGAATCTTGGCCAAGGTAGGCACAAGCCGTTGGCAGTGTGAAATCAAGTCTAACGGTCGCTCATCAATCAGCATGCCAACTTCGACCGATGGGAACTTCTGGCTGCTTTCCAGGCTCTGCTCGTCTACTGCTTGTTGCGCCTCCACGAGGTTCCGGTTGGACACGACGGCTTGGAGGCTTCCCTGCTCACCACGGTCAACGTAAGTGGACGGCCAATCAACTCCTCTATAGTGAGTCATGCTCTCTACTACGGCTGACAACCGCGGAAGCTTGTCTTTAGTGCGCTGGCTTCGTCAGCTGGGGGGACTCACAAGATGTGTGTTCCTGATGACCCTGGCCTGTCTTGGACAGACTGGATCTTCAGCGAATCAATGAGACGGTAGGCACCGTTCTCGATATTTGTTCGTTACGTGGTATCATCAAATGCTGATCCTCCATGAAGCACGGTGCTTATTTTTCAGATTCTCGACATCTTGGTAGAGATATCAACGGAGGCCTCATCTTATGCCAACTGCGGGCTCCTTCTTATCCCTCTGGCAACCAGCGCGACTCTGTGGAATGCAGAGGACCCCGAGGGATGGAGGACGGAATTCAGGCTCTGCGATAAACGTACCACATACGCACTCTCCCAGACCGGGGTGCTGACAAGGCTTCAAGTGACCGATACCGGCGTTACATTTAGCGCGGCGGAGTGGGAAGGATGGAGGGCCGAGGTTGGTGACATAGGGACACTCGTGATGATTATCGGCGCGTTGCGATAATTAGATCGAGCGGCGCCTCACGGATGCGAGTTTGGTCGAGGTAGATGTAGAAGGGGAAGGGGAACCCGAAGGGGATAAGATTCGGCAAGTCCCTCCGTTGACGACAGCTTACGGAACAGCTTAGGGACAGCGCTTGCTTACGCGTTCATCAGAATAAATATCCCTGAATTTCCTCCACTCCATTGTAGCTAGAAGAGCATAGCTCTTAATACATTCTGTAATTACCGTACAAGAAAGTTCAAGGAGAGAGTGTTCATGTTGACGAGAGTAGTGTGAGCGACACCCACACGCCTAGCAGGTCATCGGGGCCGGACCCGGAGCCTTGTATGGCCTGTGGCCGTTGTCGTCCTTGCCGTTGACCCAGATCTGGATCAAGATGCTGGGATCGTTCTGCTGGTACAGGCCAGGGATTGACACGGTGTTCGTCGGTACCACGGTCCCTTCGCTAGACAAGTTGATCTGGGCGCAAGACTGGTAGAACTGGGCGCCCATGTTGTCGTACGCCGAGTGCAGGGCAAGCAGCTCCACCCTCAGCAAGTACTGGCCCGGCGCGAGACAAGTGGGGATATTGGCGTACGACCACCCCCCGTTCTTGATCATGGTGTCGACGGCCCATGTCGCGCTGGCGGCGTCGAACGACTCCTCGTAGATCTTGAACCACTTCAGGCCCGAGGTGCCAGTGGTGGCGGCGTTGTCGACCTTGGCCATGTAATACATGATTGGGCCCTTGTGGGATGGATCGATGTATTGGGCCTTGTCGTTGGCGTACTGCGCTCCTCCGATGACGTGACCCCAGTCGGCGCCAATCCTGTCGCCGGCCTTGACGTTGATCACAACGTTGGAGTGCGTACCGGGTTGGCCGCAGGCCATGTTTGGGTCGTTCACGTTCGTGACCGGATTGTCGTTGCTCGGGGCACGGAGGCCAACGAGAAGTCCTTGATCAACGCCATTGACAGAGACTCTCTGTCATGTACCCGTCAGTTTGATGCTGCAGTCTCGGATCGGCGAACGGCCTGGCACATGGATACGTCCAAGTCGGAGCAGCTTACCTGGAAAATGCTGTGCGCCTGCGCCGTAGCGACAAACAAGGCAGCGATATCGAGCCTCATTGTGAAGAGTGGGCTTGCTGTTCAAGAATCTGATTCGGCTTTGGCTTTGACTCGAAGTGAAGTCGCACACGCACATCGACTGGGCACTGGGGCAGGCCAAGCTTCCTTTAATAGGCCTGCATACAGCTATATTCTCCTCCCTGATTTCATCTTGACACTATATCCAGCTGGAATTTCGGCCCTTCTCGATATGGCAATATGTCGGCAGACGTAGAGGACGAGCACAAGTCGGAGATTTATTTCATCCATATTCGACTGTCGGTTGCTGGCAACCACAGGCAAATGCCATGGATAGAAGCCCGTGATATATACTGTCCGTAACCCCGGAGACGAATTATTGTCCGCCGGGAAATTAGAATGCAGAGCTTATTTGAGGATGGTCCCTAACTCTAATTGGATGAGGCTGAAATGCCGGAGGTCTTCCCTCCGTGCTCTCGTTTCGTAATCGCCTGGCCGCCTCGTGTGGGGTGCAGCGAGGATCAGCTGCCGCGGCTCCATATTATATATACCATGGTAGAAGTCAAGAACGCTGTTGTTCGCCGTGAAGACAATGAGTCGGCGACAGTCTTCTGCCGGCCTGGCGAGGCTTGGCAGGAACTCGAGATTGACATTTTTTCCACCATACACGCATCTGAATAGGGAATTTCTCTACAGGCATGCGCCATTTGCGCAGGCAGGTCATCTGGTCTTTGCGTTTCAGGTGTCAGAGCTTTGTGGCAGGTGGTAGAAATTGGAAACAGCTGCCCTCGCTCCTCGCTATTCACTATTGATGTTGCTATTGCTATTGCTATTACTATTGCTATTGCTGGCGGGAAAGTGGTGCCGTCGACGGGAAAGGGCTTGGCAGTTGGTAGTGGGAAACGAGGACGACGCCGAAGCAAGCAGCAGGAGGAGCAGGGCCAAGCGATGAAGCTGAACATACAAAGCTGGCCATTCTGCACTCAACAATGCCTCCTTGGATTAGCATAATTATGGCGGGCCCACGGACGAGAACTACCCCAACTCGGACCATCACGGGCAAGCGCAAATCAACCGGCTCGAGTTCCTCCCCTCACCCGAGACCACTGCAGCTTGCCATGGACCGCGGCCGCGATGCGGATTGCGCGCTACTCCATCGATCCGGCATGCGGGGCTCACTCTTCAAGGTGCGGCTGTCAACTCACGGCTATAGGCTCGTTGCGAAGGGTATGGAGAGTCCTAACCGTGCCCGCCTGCAGCACGAGAACGAGATGTACGATCGACTTTGGGAGTTGTTCGTTCTCCCCCGGCGATGCCTTCAGAGTTGAAGGCGTAGACAGGGTATATGGATGACCTACCCCTAATATATTTTGCTGCAGATCAAAGCAAGTCTGTCAAGCCTAGAGCATCTCCGTGACAGACCCTATCTTTCCAAAGAAAAGAGAGATTGCTCATGCTGATTAGCGTGTCGAGATGCCTAAGACCAAGTACCCTCGTAGAGATTTCCAAAGTTCCTTTACCTGTAGTTCCTCCGCTTCCTCCTACCGGCCCTGATTCCGGTACGTCGACGCCAGGTTGGCTGTGCCGGTCAGCGTCGAGGGATGATCGGCCCCGAGCTTCATCTTGTGAGTCTCCATCACTCGCTCGAATGGCGCTTCTGCTTGCCGATACCGCCCATCAAGTTGAGGCATATTCCATATTTCCATAATAGATTAAGCCTCTTCCCATCGTCCTCGCCGGTAGGCCTTGACCCGAGGGTGTAATAAGGGTGCGGCATATACGACCTCCACTCCACTCCACTCTGTCGACATAGCCGATGTCTCCCAGCACTTCTGCCAGTCTTGCGTTGACTCTGCAGATCCAACCGGGCAGCAACTCTTCCTTCCGGAGTCAATTCCTCGTTGCCAAGTGCACTAACCGATGGATATTTATAACCGAGTCTGCAGACTGCAGCGTCCCTGTCGCGTCTGTCTCTTTCTTCCGCGATTGACCCGGCGGGAGAAGCAATTGCGGAATGTCTTTGGCATCTACACAGGCCATGAATAACAGGCAGTCCGCCGCAAGAAAGTCGCGCTGCCCGATGTGCTCGAAGGAGATAAGTCAATATATGCCTTCTCTTGGATTCCACTATCACTTCTGGCGTGTCAGTCATCTCCATTTTCGCCGAAGTGATCTCGATCAAGCATGAATGAGACCTGCCTACCTCTGGAGGCGCTCGGCATAACGCACCTTGCCATGACAATCATATTACGGGAAGCCTTGCGTTTACCAAGAGCCATCTCGTGCTTCTAGGCAAAGCAAAGTATAGTTCAAATTAGTTTATGTTGCTTGCGGGTTTAGACAACAGCATTCTGTAAGTCTGCAAGGTAAAATACATTCAAAATTCCTGCTTAGCTACCTTCTTCCATGCCTCCTCACCCATTACCTGTCTCTGTCTCCTCAACTCCGTCTTTGGACTGCAACTCCTTGGAATCATACGTCCCCCTCCAAAAAGTCCCAAACCTCTCCAGCTTTCCACCCTCAGTTACTCAGTTGTGCATATCACCAGATTGTGCTGAACAGGGCAGCCTCTTGTAGAGAAGCAGCTGATGTTAGTGTCTGCTGCTGCAAGATATTGTGAAAGCCAAAAAAGCTTACCTGATCAACCCGCAATCCCAGTCCCTGTCACCAAATCATCTCTAAGGTGTGCAAGCTGCACAGCGTCTGTTTTGAAATTGGGCAGGAGCGTATTCCACTGGGAGCGTCCGGACGTGTGGCTCTGAGGTGAAGAGTATATCTGGGCACCTCGGAGTGGTAGTTCCCCATTCGGGGGGCCCATTGTAAAAGCGTTCTTGGATGTATCGTGCTGCTGGATCCAAGGCCAGTACTTGCGGGCAGAGATACCATTTGTCGGGGATATCAAATACCTGCCCGCAATTTTTGCCCCGATGGGTGTGGTGCGACTTGACCTTGCAGCAGCAAACTGCACTGATGTATTGAAAATAGCACATGTTGGTGGAGAGCAAGGCTTATCAGGAAGCGGGATTTTGACCGATGGCTAGGGGCTAGGGGTTGAGGAGCTGTTGCTGTTCGGCAAGGAGACTAATTAGGGGAACAGCAGGCTCTTCTTATACTAGAAGATAGAGAACAGCACCTTCATCAGTCTAGCCCTAGGACATGTTAAAATAGCGCTCTATGAACCATATAGTGGTAGAATCACTGGCGGTAAACCTGTCGACCTGCTAAACGCGCTGTAGCGTGCTGGCTTCTAATTGTGCCTTGCAGTTACCAAGCTGCATTCACTGCAGCCGTAATGCTTTAGACTCTTGTCGCTGATTTCCTAAAACAGTCTTCAAATATATTTGCCTTGCGTTGAGAAGCAGTGATTGGGAACTGCTTTAGAGCTATCTCCCCTCCGGTGGCATGACTTCTTGGACGTGTCCTCAATTCACTACTCTTCAGCACTTTCATATCAAGCTACGAATAGGTCATCAATTTCGTCACTGATTAGTAGATGTTGATTGTCTAGTCTACCTTCTTGTCATGGCATTGTGAAAGGTAGCAATCGGTCATCAGAACAGAACTACGATGAGAAGATCCTCCCCCGGTCCAACGCTGTCTCGGGGCTCCCACCTTAACGCCAATCCATATGGTACAGTACAGTACATGACCCCTATCGAATACATACTTCCTCCCATTCCGTATCTTCACCTATTGATTTCCCATACATGACACCGTGGACATATGCCGAGCCAACCAACATATAGCACGATGGTTCTTCGGGGTGAGGTCTCAACACAAGGGGACAAGGACAGCTGTCCAGAACAACAATGGTGTCACCAACCTCGGTCCACATCGGACTATTAGCGAGATGACCTTGATTCGAAATCACGATCCTTCGGTTCACCATACTTCCGTCCATTCCAATCAGGAATGTCGAGGTCCTGTCGACACAGACAGCCAACGCCTTGACGATCTTGTCGTGCGGTGGTGGGCTCCCCATCCTCTCCCCCCGGCCTCCTTCCTCCTCTTCCTCTTCTTCCTCCCTCTCTTCTTTCTCCTCCTCCCCGTTCTCCTCCTCATCAAGAAGCCTTGCAATCTGCAAAGTCAGATCTGCCAACCCCTTACACGAGGGCATGTGACCAGAAAAGTCCGTTGCAGCCAGCTCATTGACATCCCCTAGCCAACCCAACACCCCTCCAGCATCCGCGTCGATAGCGCCGTCAGCCGCAGCCGCAGTCGCCCCGGGGAAATACCTAGCCAAGCACTGCAGCACGAACCCACGAAACATATCCCCGTCCCCCGTAGTACTCCCCGGCCACCGCGCAGGACACCTCCTCGCCACCGAGTCCATCAGCAGCGTCCGCCAGAACGCCTCGACGCGCGCCTGCCCCGTGAACGGGTATGTGGCGCCGCCCGGAATCCCCAGCAGGTGGCCGGCGAAGCGATGCCAGTCCGGACCGATCAGGTCGGGCAGCGAGACGCTCAGCGTCGAAACGGTCCCGATGACGGCGGCTCGGACGTGGATGCGCGGTCCGGCTATGTGGATCTTGCGATGGCGGTTGTTGGTCTCGGGGTGTTGGCCGTTGGGTTGTTCGTCCTCCGTGGTGGTGGGTGTTCCGGCGGCGTTGAATTGGGGTCGGATGGACCACATCAGCTCGAGGCCGTGGCGTCGGGATAGGTCCGGTACCCAGGAGGGGAGATTTGGCTGCCTCGAATATGGGGGGTCGTTGATGGCCATGAGCACGGCGAGGCTGTCGGTTTGGTCGATAAGATGCCTCATGGTCTGTTCGTAGATGTGCGCCGAGGTGATGTCGGCCGAGTAGTTGACGCCGACTGCCAATGGACTGAGGCCGTCCTGCTCGGCGATATTGTTGATGAGGCCGAGGTGGCCAAAGACCTTGTCTCTGGGATCGGTCGCATCGGCCCACCGGTTGGTGAGAGCGAAGTACATGAGCCACGACACTGCATTGTCCGTCGTGCAGCCCGAGAGGCATCTCATCTCGTTACGCATCGTGTCGTCGACTGGGCTCGGATTGCCCAGTTGGAGATATCGATGCCGGTTGTACCAGAGCTGGAAGCTATTGGCGAATGAGTCGCTGACAACCCAGTCTTGCATCCCCTCTGCTTTACCGTTCCCGTGGCCGTCGCGGCTGTCGCCTGAGAGATACCGGGACAGCGCCGGCAGTGTTCCCAGTTGTCCCAACCTCGCCACTCGACCGGCAAACACCACGCGGCCCAGCTCATCCCACGTCATCGCGTAGGGTCCCCAAAATACGAAAACGTTGTCCGAAGAGGAGAGGGTCACTTCTTGGATCACCCAAGTCCGGCTGAACCAGCGATGCTCCAAGAAGTCAATCAACGGCTTCCACTCTTCCCCGTTCTTTTCGGGGCTGGGAAGGCCCCGTTCATGCCAAAACTCGTCCGGCGGGGGGACCCCGTTTGGGTGTTGCCGGTAGTAACGACCAAAATCCTCGGGAGGGATCAGCAGAATGGTCTTGATCATTTTTATAGCCTTCGCAGCCTCGGGGCTTGCCCTCCCCAGCCAGATGGAGGTTGATGCAGCACGTTTGTAGATCCGGTCCATGATGCCCACCTGGGCAGCGCGTTCGGCTAGATCATTCTGGTTGATGCAGATGGCATCGACCCAGAGGTGTTGCACATCGTCGTCAAAGTCCCATCGCCAGTGCAAGCAACACAGCGCGTCCATCAGGTTGCGCAAGACAGGGAACGGCCGCCCGTTGACGAGAACCGGAAGCTTGTCGCTGAATTCGTCCCCGGCAATACCGTCTTGTGGCGGACCCCAGGTATACGACAACGCTACATATTTGGGCGATTTGTCCACGGGATGCGTTTCGATGACAAGGCTTGGCCTCGCTAGGCCTAGTGTATACCACTTTGGGCGAGCAAACCGCAACAACCTGACTGAATTGTCGTCGAGGGCGTAATGATGCCTAAATGGAGCTGCCGTGTGGAACCAAAACCAAGGCCTGAAGACAGCTCTCCATAGACTGGAAAGTGTCGCACCCATGGAGGAAAGGGGTGCGGAGTGAAGACGATTGTTAATCCAGCGAAATCCGAAGGGGCACGGGTTGTACTGTCGATGATCCCATAACCCTAGAATATTACCTGGAAGACTTATCGCGATGATTGTGGGGATGTTCGCTCAGCTCGGTGAGACCGTGAGAGGGGACGGAGGCACGGGACTACGCGGCCAGCCAATCAAGAATGCCAATCAAGAATAGCTGCGCCCCCCGCGCCCCCCCCCGGGGGGGGGGGGGGGGGGGGGGGGGGGGGGGGGGGGGGGGGGGGGGGGGGGGGGGGGCCGGGGCTTCCGGGCCCCCCAAACACACACCCCCGCCCCCCACCGCCGGCCCCCCCCCCCCCCCCCCCACCCCCCCCCCCCCCCCCCCCCCCCAAGATGAGGGCCGTCCCGAGTGTTTGCCGGCGGGTAATTAAAGAGGGACCTGGACTTTTCACAGAGCAAGAGGTGTAGCCTTGTAATTGGATGCCGATTCCCACGAATGCCGAAAGGTCTCAGCATATAAACACGGGGGAAATCTCTTCCCCTTTCTCTATTGTTCTGCATTTCCCAGTGTGGCCTGCATGCAAGGACGCCGCCACGCACTATCCCCTTGTCATTGTTCCCTTGGGCTTGCCTCCGATGTGGTCTGCTGGACGTCTGTTGTAACCTTGATGATGCGCCGGGCTCATACATAAATTCACGAGAGTCCCCGCAGTCTAGGCCTATTGCTGTGGTGGGAAGAGCAGGTAAGTAGAGCAGGGGGTGGCACAAATACTTAAGCCAGGGCTATGCCCAATAAAATCACACCACCACAAGGATCAAGTTCCTTTCCTTCCCGCGGTCCCCCCATACGTGCAGAAGAGAAAGAAGGCTCGTCTCGTCCCGACAATTAACTATGGCCGACTATGACGTCCGGGGAAAAATTGCTCTCGTTACCGGAGCAGGGCCCGGTAAGCCAAGCCGTTCCTCACACGGCAATTCCTATTATTTTGGAGGCCCGCCCTGCTTTGCTGTCTTCCTTCATTCTCGGCGGATGGATAAAAACAAATGCTGGTTTTGCTCCTCGCGGTTACCCAGGCATTTCCCTAGCTCTTGCCCAACGGCTTCTCGAAGCAGACTGCTCAGTCATGATCGCGGACTTAGCCCTCCGACCCGAAGCCGAAGCCACCGTCGCCAAATACCCAAACCCGCCGCCCGCGGATGCCAGCGGCAGGCCCTCAGCCGCGTTCCACAAGACAGACGTAGCGAATTGGACGCAGCTCAATGCCCTGTGGGAGGCGGCGCTCAAGACCTTCGGCCGCGTCGACATCGTGGTCAACGGCGCCAGCATTTTCGAGCCGCCCTGGTCGTCCTACTGGAACCCGCCGGGCGTCTCTCCTTCGCCCCGGGACCCGACCGACGCCGCCGTGGGCGCCTACCGCATCTTCTCGGTCAACACCATCGGGCCCCTCCGCCTCTCCTCCAGAACCGACATGTCAAGGGCAACCTCCTGTGGGTCTCCAGCATGGGCGCGTACGTGCATTCGATCCAGACGCCCCTGTACTTCGCCAGCAAGGCGGCCATCGTCAGCGTCTTCAAGTCCCTCCAGGGTCTGAGGGATCTGGTGGGCATCCGCAACTCGGCCGTCTGTCCCGGGCCGACGAGGGTGCGTAGATATTTGTCTGCTTTGCCCTTGACTTGATGCCGTGCCTTGCTTGATCCGCGCCCAATGCTTATCGTTGTGTGACAAATTATCTCGTTTCTCAGACACCTCTATTTGACCAGGAGTTCTGCCGCGATCGCCTGGGCCAGGATGACCTCGCCCTGGCGCCCGCCGACGTCGCCGACGTCATGATGAGACTCCTTACCGAGGAGCAGTACGGCGACGGCAACATTCTTGAGGTTATGATGATTGGCACCAAGGAGAGGCCCGAGGTTCACCTGAAAGAGGTCCAACTAGACGCCTTGTACCCGACTGTCAGCCCGATGGGCGGCAACACCAAGGCCATGGAGGAGGAACTCAAGTTCATGCAGCTCGTTGCCCAGAAAGGAATGCGTTCCACTTGATATTGTGTCTAATTTTATAGGGATCGCCTGGGACAAGGAGAAGAAGACATGGCCACACCGCTACTGTGGAAGGTTTACTTGAAGAAATAAGCATCTTGCTTGGAATGATGGTATCCTAGGGTCATGTTTATTGACCTACAAGACCATCATTTCAAGCAAGATCCGTTCAAAGAGGCAATATCGCCGAGCTACAAACGACGCAAAGCTCCATGTCGGAACTGTCTCCCCCAACGGTTGGCCACATCTGCAACCCGGTCCCGTGTCCTGGTTCCACACGTCTTCACGTCCAGCCCGTCCCCCATTCTTCGGTCACATTGCCGATCGTAGGGTACTCCGATCTCCCCTGTTCACCGCAGGGGCCGTCCTTGTAGGCCCACTCGTCCTCGGCGCAGGCGCATGGTAGTGTTTTTATGCCTAGATCCTGCCCTGTTGGAGTAAGAGAAGAGCCAGGTTAGCCAAACATGCACCATGGCCGCTATGCCAAGCCCAAAGACTATCCGTACCGGAGCTATGGCTGAGCTGGCTGAAGCAATCCCAGCGCATTCGGATGGTTGGCTTGGTTCATTGGTTGGAGCATAATATACGGAGGGTTGAACCGCAAGGCTGACAAGTTGCATTGGTAAGCTGGAAGGGGAGCAAATTAGTTCATATGCTACTTGACGCTGGCTCGGGTTTGAAGTGGGAAGGATTCCAGATGGACGGTAATATATTATATGACGCTGATCTTAATATAGGTAGGTTGTAGCAAGTGCGGGAAGCTGCTGCAGGCTTGTTTATAGGTGGGGGGAAGGATTGCTTGGAAGTGGGGGGGAGGTAGAAATACCCGGCCTCACAGTTGCATTCCCTCCCGCATACTCCACCAAAAGGTAAAGCTACCTTCCTATCTGCGATGCCTGCCGTCGTTAAGCCGCAGCCGGTCATCGTAGGCAGGAACAACCACAGATCCTACGCGGATGCAAGGGACCTGCTCCGGGAGGTGTCCTACGCAGACAAGCATCGGCGAGTGCTACGTCATCCTTCTGCGGCAAAGACGGCATCGTCCCATGCTCGAATGGATTCGTCCATACAGGGCTGCGCGCCTGGCAGCAGGACCTCCACCTAGAGCTGCGACCCGACTGGCCATCCTTGCGCAGTTCGGCTTCTTCGTCAACGCCAATGCCGAAGCTCTGCGGCCCCTGTTGGTCGCGCACGGCGGCCAGCGCAAGATCGTCGCCGATGCCGGCCCCCAGACCCTGGACACAGTCGACGTTGACGCCGTGGCCCAGCGCATGGCGGCCCAACTGCGGACACACCTTGCGGACCCCGATGTGGCCGACTGGCTGCTGCCTGAGTTTAGCACTACCCTTCCCCACGACCGCGCAACTGCCACCATGGTGTTCCTTGGCACCATGAAGGAGTATTTCTCCTACGACGTTGTTTTTGGATGCGGCTTTCCATCGGTAACGCTCCACGGGGCCCGCGACGACTCGGCCGATCTACTGCAGCGGGCGGGGCGATTCTCTCGTTTCGGCGACGAGCCTGCCGCTTGGTCCCACCGCCTTGTTAAGGCTCTCGGATACATGGTAGGCAGCTTCGGCCGGCCCGATAACGCGGACATGCGCGCCTTCTGGATGCGTTGTTGTCATTCAGCCGGGGCCGAAGCCTCCGGGGAGCTTGTCACCATGTCCGGGTGGGTCGCGGCTTTTTGCTGGTGGACGGCGGACGGGGGTACGCAGAGGATATACCAGGACGATGAGCTTGCGGGAAGGGGCATCTGGGAGGGCCTGATGTCTGGCGAAGGTTCGAACTAGATGGCGTCGTGTATCCTGTCATTACCATGGAAGAAATCCCTACGGGCATCACCAAGGCTCCTATTACGTGGCGCAATAACGATGGGGAGGAAGTCAACACCTTGTTCTTGGCGGGTCTGCCGGGTATGAAGGTGATGGATGCTGCGAGCACTAGGGTACAGCCTTCATCTGGGTGGTGGATATTGATGGGCGATCCAGTCTCACATAAGGGGCGTCCTCCTCAGCCCTTGCGGATTCCTCCGTATTCCATCGTCTCGTAAACACGAACTGGGAGTTGTCTGGCTTGGGGAGCTGGTACGATCCGGACATGCCTGCTGTGTTGTTCGACGAAGAAGCCGCCGGGCGAAAACGGCGGGATGTGGCCTCCTAGGGGACGTATATCTGCAGTGAATGGCTTCCCTGCTCAACTCAGCATCGACGAGTCACAGAACTACGACACGCAGAGGCCGGACGTGGGCTGCGTCAGAGCCGTTTGCAGGAGCGCCGTGCCGGGTTGGCCAAGACGCGCATCTCCGAGCCCGTCTCGCGTCGACTCGCACGTTAGCCCTCCGCAAGGGGCGCGTGGGAAGGGAAGAAGGGGGCCAGAAGGCGACGGCGTAAGCATCGAAGACGACTCCTGGTGCCCGCTGAGGGACCCAGATCACCCTGCCCAGTCCTGAACCGCCAAATCGATATGCTTAGAATCTATTTTTGCCTTTTACCATAGCTATGTCCCAACCCTTATAATGCAAGCATTCAAAAATGTGCTACGTAATAGAATAAAAAACGTGACCCTCTTAGGGACATTTGTCTCATCGTAGGAAATGTCCTTCTTGGTGACATTGATGCCAAACTCCTTGACGGCAATTGACTCCCACTTCAATGTATTCCCAGCTAGGCACGGGAAAGCCTGGCTATAGTCAAGTGTGTGGAGGGAAATGGAGATTGGGGCGTGGCAGGTGAGGCTCTCTTAGCAAACCCCCTACTTTGAACGCAGGCGCCACATATTAATTACCAGTAGACTCGCGTTGTGGCGAAACAATTGCAAGAATTCTGCACTACAAGAACTTAAAATATTAAAGGATTAGATGGGAATGAGGCATCGCCTTGCTGTGCCCCTGATGCATCGCTCTAGCAGCCGACCCTGCGCACCTCGGGACCGAGGTTCGAATGCGAAAGATCTGCCTTGCCAACAAATCCTACAAATCCTATCGCAGCAACAAATCCTTCAAATACTACCTTACCAACGAATCCTTTAAATACCACCTTACCAACAAATCCTGCCCTTACAGGCAAATTGTTGTACTATACCGGCAAAATTGCTCCGCCTTGCCAGATAAAATTTCCAGGTTCGCGGCAGGGAGAAAGGGACCTTCAATGGCTTTCTTCTGCATTGCTAGTGTGGCGCCATGCAACCTAGGCCTGCTAATAGCCATTGCACGGTTGAATGGAGCTCTATGTGCAGGCAACTAGGCTCACAGCACCGAGAGACTCGCACCACACAATGCAAATGATTCCCCGGCATCGCAATGTCTTCAGGATCACGGACTTCGTTGGTAAGGTATATATATAACACGGGCTTCGTAGCCATAAGACCTGCGTTTTGTTAACATCCACAGAGCATATTCCCTCGACTTATCTTCAAGTTACCATAACAAAACAAGCCAACATCACATCTCAACATCTACAACTCCTTTTCCCACTCACTCACCTCCTCACCACAACATGCGGACCTCCAAGACACTTCTCTGCACCCTAGCCCTCAGCTGCCAGGCATCTGCTGGTCCTATCAAGGCCAGGGAGTGTCTGTTTCCCGAGCCCTCCACCCAGATCTGCTACGCCGCCCCAGATGCCACACCGCAGAACCTGAACCCGCTGGAGGTGGACTTTGTCGCCCGGTACCTGCGCAGCTACCAGGCGCAGAACGTCAAGGACGGACTCTCGCCGTTCTGGAAGATGCCTCTCCCGGATGCGGACAACTGCGGCGAGTGGCAGGTCACCGTCAAGGGCGGCACCTGGGTGCTGGCCAAGCTCGTCGGAAGCAATGCCGCCGCCGTCACCTTCAACGACATCGCAAACACCATCGATGGTGGCACCGGCGCGTCGGCAGAGCAACAGGAGGCGTCCCTCTTCAACTGTGGCACTGATGGTGGCCAGCAGGGCGTCATCGTCAACGGCACGGATCCTCTATACGAGAGTGACGAGTTTGTCAATGGAGGGTTCACCAACGATGGTATCATCATCAAGCTTGTCCACGCCCCAGCAGCTTAGAGGCTATTAGGGAGCGGAGCGCCGGATGTCAGGCCTCTAGGGAGAACATGATGTTATCGGTTAGGAAGGGACAGACTAGGAAGGGACAGACTAGGAAGGGGGAGACTGCTTGAGGAGATGGTTCATTCAGCCCGTCCGTCTTAGATAGTTGTCGGTAGCCAAGGGGTAGACGACTTACTGAATAATCAGAGCCAGCTGTTATTCAGCTACGAAGTTCTTGCAACTTATTATCCCGACGCTGCTTTAAGCCCTAACAAAATGCCCAATAATCGACACCGCAAATGTGGACTAAGAATACAAGCGCTGCGAGTGAGAATGGCAAGCCAATACTAGGGTTACGTCCCCACCCTTGTTCCTCAAGGCTTGCCCATGAGGAGCGACGGGCCTTGTTCTTATCTAAGGTAATCCGTACACGCACCTCCCAATTGCACGTGCTAGTCAGACTCCCAAACGGCAGTGTGAGTGCGGGGTCTGAGGATAGAACGCATAAGAACTGCCACCACCAAATAATTTATGTTTCTATTCTTTGACCCCACCATCCAAGGGACTCGGAACACTACACGACCATGGCAGAACACACGAGACTGGCGACGCTAGATGATCTCCCGGACCTGCTCGAGGTCTTCTATTCTGCCTTTGCTGGTCGTCCAACTCTCCTCGAAGTCATCACGCTAACGCCTGGGGGCCGGGAGTTCCTCAGACAAATGTATGAACCGGCTATCAAGTCGGAGCCTGCCACCCAGCAGCCGAAGTTGTTTGTTGCCCGGGACGTCAATGGTGTGTAACCGCCATTACATCGTGGTATACCCGCTTACAGTTCGAAGGCAAGGTAGTGTCGTCCGTACTGTACTATATCCTGAACGGAGTGTCCTGGCCATGGCGTCAGAGGTGGCCAGAGATACAAGAGGGCATGAGCGAGGAGAGGACTGGGGCCCTCTTTGATCGCACGGATGCTCGGCATTCTGCAATCATGAAGGAGCCGCATCTATGTGAGTGCTACGCATATCCACTGCGCTTCCATTCCACTCTGGCATGTTAAGAACTTTATTAATTACTAGCTGAACATTTTAGACGTCGTGTTTCTCTGTACTCATAAAGATCACCATAAGAAGGGCTATGCTACGTCACTGCTGCGGATGTGCAACGACTTGGCAGACGAGATGAACTATGGATGCTATGTGGATGCTGGTGTCGACGCCAAAGGCGTTTACGAGTCGGTGGGGTATTTCCCTCATCCCGAATTTGGGCAGAATAACCCTGCAACCATGTGGCGGAAGAAGAAGAGCGAGAGATCATGATAGTTGAATCCAGTCATTACCCTGGGAATTCATTGCAATCCACTGCAACCGAATGCCCTTGCGCCAAATGGTAGCACAGGTTGGGGGTAATTAGCACCGATTGGGGACAGCACAGATTTGGGGCTGGTACGCTTGGGACAGATTTGGGCTGGGAGTGCCTGCTGCCCGGTTAGGCAACAGAAAATGGCCTTAAAAGTAGTCAAGATCGTCGGCCAGGTAAGCACTAACATGATAGGAATCCTGGACAGGTCAGCACCACAAGCGTCGCAGCCCAACCAAAAAGCAGCCATCCGGACACTGCCCCTCTACAATTGGAACTTGTCTGCTTACTGTATTTGTGATGTAGCCAATGGAAGCTAGGTTCCTGGACCGGTCTCATCGGGGCCCTGGTTACCGGCTGCCGGGACTTTGTCGGATGCCTTTCGAGCTAATGAAACCCCTGAGGCCATGCGAAGCAGCTACCCCGGACCAAGGTGATCTATCCATGATAAGCTGAAGGGCAGATGTCCTCTTAAACCTGCCAAGCAGCCTGCCAAGAGGACCCTTTCTTCTCAGCGCTCCATGTACCCGTTCTCTTCCGCACTTACCTTGTTATACTACAACCAACCAATATGCGTGGACTCCTCACTACCGCAATCGGCATCTTAGCTGCCACCGCCACCGCCGCAGATGCGAATGTGACCTGTGCCACAGGTCTATACATCCTCTGTGCCCGAGGTTCAGGCGAAACGCAACCCGTCAATACGGGGTCACCCGGTCTTATTGCCCAAGAGGTCGCAAAGCAGGTCAAGGGCTCCGTCATCGCCGGCGTCATCTACCCAGCTACGGACCCGACGGACCCGACAGCTCCGGGGGGCGTGAACTTGACTGTTTACTATCCCTCCGAGAACACCGGTGTCAAGGCCATCATGGAGGAGGTGAAGCAGTACCACTCGTCATGCCCGGATTCGAAGATCGCCCTCATTGGCTACTCTCAGGTGTGTGCAACACGTGTTGCTATGTTAGTGCTGGCGAGGAAGAATGCTGACCAGATTGGCTATCATAGGGTGCTCAAGTAGTCCAGGATGCCCTCTGTGGCGGTATTGGCGGCCCCTTCAACAGTGACGCACCACTCTCCACAGATCTAGTCAAGAAGAACGGTAAGTCACCACCATTGCTACTCAGCATATCATCGTGAGAAGCTGACACGTGGACGGCAGTTGTTGCGATCGCCCTTATGGGTGACCCAACCCACCTCGCCAACGAGCCGATCGATCGCGGCACAAGCAGTCACGATGGTGTAAGCAAGCAATTTCCCGCAATACCAACGCTCTGCAACTCATTGACTGATCTTCCCTCCTTGGTTCAGGCCTTCCCCCGCCCGAACATCACCGTGTGCAAACAATACGACGACATCACGGCATCCTGGTGTGACAAGGGAGATCCCTTCTGCGACCAGGGCGACAACATCACGGTACACGAGTCCTACTTTCCAAAGTACGGCACCGAAATCGCTCAGTTTGTCATCGATAAGTGGAAGAACTCGACGTCACAGAGTGATTCCGTGTCGACCGCGACCGGGACTGCGGGATCCTCTCCCACGGGGACGTCGGCAGGGTCACCAACGGGTTCGCCGTCGGGCCTGGGCAAGAACCTGATTCTGGGCGGGGTGATGTTGCTCGCTGTGTGGTTATTTTAGCTGGAAATGATATGGCGATGGGGAATGCCAGTAAATTTGACCGTTGTTCTAATGTAACTTTGTGTTCTGCAGTGTGGCGAGTGGTCCTTTAGGGAGAATTTATACGGGCTCCACGCAAAGCCTAGCAGTCCATGGCAACAGTTAGTTATGGACTGGTTTGGTGTTTGCATGTAAGTTTCAGTGAGCAACTCGTTCATAGCAAGGTTGATCCCCGAACCTCATGGGTCTGTTAAACTCCGTTGGCGGGTCCGAGGTCTCAGGTCTTATCAAAATCAAGCTGTTTTTAGCATCAGCCTGGCACTCAGACGGCTGCGCCTTTCATCAGCTGACTTGCCTCCTATGTTGGCGGATAAGTGCCCCTTTGGGATGTTCTCGGCCGACCCCTTTCCTCCAAACCTAGAAGCAGCCCGCCAATGAAGCTACCAACTCCTCTCCTTCCTTCGGCTTCCTTTTTATGTAGATGTGCCCTGCGACGATACAGCCATTGCTGCGTCGTCATGAAATCTGGTTGATTCGTACTTGTCTAGCTAACTATTCCAACCCCCTCTTTCAGGACACATATTTCGGTGGGGTTTTAGTCAGCTGACTTGCATAGGCGCTGTTGCCTAACCTCTCTTGTTCTTGTCTCCTCACCATCTCCATTCATTTCACGAACATCAATCGGAGGAGAGTTTAGCCAAGAGCATTCGTCGCTGGATTCGTGCATATTCACTCTTCAATTGAAACTTGACTGGGCCTTTACCTCCACCATGGCCGACGACATCGAAACTCACTTCCAGGCGGCCATCGACGCCGGCAAGATCAACGGCGCCGTCATCTGCGCCACCGACGCTGAGGGTCGCTTCGTCTACGACAAGGCGCTCGGAGAGCGCACCCTGTTGTCGGGTGAGAAGCGGCCGCAGCAGCTCGACGACGTGCTATACCTGGCCTCGGCCACCAAGCTAATCGCCACCATCGCCGCCCTGCAGTGCGTCGAGGACGGCCTGCTGACCCTGACCGGCGACCTATCCTCCATCGCGCCCGAGCTCGCCGCCAAGCAGGTCATCACCGGCTTTTCAGAGGACGGTGAAACCCCCCTGCTCGAGCCGCCGGCCCGCCCCATCACGCTCGAGATGCTGCTCACGCACAGCTCCGGCATCACCTACGACTTCATGAACCCGCTCCTCGCCCAGTGGCGCGAGAAGTTCGACCCTCCGGAAGAAACCACTCTCCGGCCAGTCGAGGAGGCGTTCAGCTACCCTCTCGGCTTCCAGCCCGGCACCAGCTGGATGTACGGGCCGGGGCTCGACTGGGCCGGTCGCATCGTGGAGCGGGTGACGGGCGGCACGCTGGGCGAGCACATGCAGCGGCGCATCTGCGACCCTCTGGGCATCACCGACGCGCAGTTCTACCCGGTGACGCGCGAGGACCTGCGCGCGCGCCTCGTCGACCTCAACCCCGACGACCCGGACGCCGGCGGCCGCGCCGTCACCGGCGGCGGCGACATGAACAAGCGCGCCGGCGGTCACTTTGGCGGCCACGGGCTGTTCATGCCGGGCGACGATTACGTCAAGGTTCTGCGCTCGCTGCTGGCCAACGATGGCAAGCTGCTCAGGCCAGCCACCGTCGACGACATGTTCGAGCACCACCTCGGCCCCGAGGCGACGGCCGGCCACCAGGCCATGCTGGCCGGCCCCATGGGCGTCTTCTTCCGCGTGGGCACCGAGCCTGGAATGAAGGTGGGCCACGGGATGGGCGGCTTGGTGATGCTGGAGGACGTCGATGGCTGGTACGGCGACCGCACGATGAGCTGGGGCGGCGGCCTGACGTTGGCCTGGTTCATCGATCGCAAGAACGACCTGTGCGGCGTCGGCGCCATCCAGGCCGCGCTGCCGTCCGATGGCGACGAGGTGGCTGCGCTGAAGCAGACCTTCCGCCATGACATCTACCGGAAGCATGCCGCGTGGAAGAAGCAGCAGCATACGTCATGATGATGGAAACAGAACCATACAACAAAGCTTTCGTTGATTTGTTTGCTTGGGATAGTCACATGTCAATAGGAATAATCTATAAATATATCTCTCTTTACTCTAAACCTGCGAAACAAACTCTACTCCCTTCAGAAGCCGTGATATAATTACGGCAGTGGTGCAGGCCTTGAAGACAGCTCGCTATCCGATGCCACGCTTCCAATCGTGCGTGGTAGGGCGGATAATTGTCAGGCTCTAATTATACTGTTCTCTATCTAGACTACCTCCGTCGTTATATCATTGCCTAGGTCGTTGTCACCATTGTAGCCATGTTCTTCATCATTGTGGCCATGTTTGTCACGTCATGGCCGTGACAACCAGCCCCCAGTAGTGTTCCCTCCGGTGTTAATAATACTAATAGTACAAGCAAAGACAGCTAGCGTCATCAAGAAAGACGTCCAGCGACATTAGAAGAAGAAGAAGCTGTCTTCCGTTTCTTGGCTGGGGACTCCTCCTCCTTGGTGCCCCTCGTTTCACCGCTGTCCGCCCCAGGAGCCTGGACAATACTCCACCCCTCCTCGATGAGCGGGTCGAATGCGTCGGTGTAAATCACGTAGCGGTCAGCCTGGTTAGCGTGCTTGGCCTGAATATCAGCGAAGTACATCATCCCGCATATCTCGCCACGCTCCATGACAGTCCGCGAGCTAATCTGGCGACTCTCCCCGTAACCACATCTCAAGAGGACCGCACCGCTGGCACCATCGCGGAAGTACGGGTTCAAAATCATGACCGGTTTGTTGGTCAGGGCCGCGCCCTGTTTGAGCCAGATATACGCGACGTGGCTGGGTGGCAGCTTCGCCTCCGTGCCCGATCGGCAGGAGAGGTCATAGTGCGGCATTCCCGGCCGCCGGCGGATTGTAATGCGGGCTCCACACCCCAGCAACCGTTGCTTGCCGGTGGTGAACGAATCGATCAGGTAC
Source organism: Phialemonium atrogriseum (assembly GCF_030411735.1). NCBI lineage: Eukaryota > Fungi > Ascomycota > Sordariomycetes > Cephalothecales > Cephalothecaceae > Phialemonium > Phialemonium atrogriseum. The sequence goes on along the minus strand of NW_026848177.1, from coordinate 93,965 downwards.
GAGTCTCCAATCGATTGTTCCTTGCTGGGGACGAGTGTCTTGGCCGGGAAGGCCATCTCCATGAAGTTGTTCTCGAAAACAACGCCGTCGTTGAGCTTCGCCAGGGCAATATCGGTATCGCCCATCCGGCGTTCGGCGAACCCGACGGGCGTGCCTGGGTTGCCCTGGACAACCTCAAAGGTGCGGCGGGCCTCGTCGTCATCCTGGCCGAATCGGCCGGGGTACTTCTGGTCGTGGTCTTCCCAGTTGTGGTACGAGCAGGTCAGCCTCTGCTCGCCGTCCTTCTCAACAAGCACACCGGCTGTGCCCGACGAGTACATCGTTCCAGCCCTGTCAGTGGAGTTGATCATGGTGCCTGGGTAGAATCTCCCGTCCGCTTTCACATAGTCGGTCTCGTCGGCAACATCCGACTCCAGCGCCTTCGGGGTCGGGGTGGTGGCGCTCCTGCACCTCTCGGTGTTTGGGAGAGGACCGTTGTGATATTGTAGGAGGAACGGAGCTCCCTCGATACCTTCGGGAAGGACCTGAAGCCTCCTCACGAAATCGTTCCATTCTGTGAGAGGTAACTCTACCACCATGGTCTCCCAGATGATGGATATGGCGATGCAGTCGTGGAAAATATGGTCTGCCAGATACAGGAAGACCTCGTTGGGGGGGATCTCATGCTCGACCATCTTGTCCAACATTCCCGGGTCGATCTTGAGACACTCTTCTCCTTCAGCGTGCCAACCGATAAGAGGTCTGAACTTCATGTTGTCATCTATCCTCCAGATCGCGATCATGCCGGCAATCGAAAAAGGGAGTTTGTCCTTGCTAGGAAGCTCCCCCTCGCACCCGAGAAGGAGGAAAGGCTCGCAGTAGTGGAATATGATGACGTTGTAGTGGAGCGTCAGGTACTTCCGCAGTGCCTTGTTGTGTTCCGTGGAGGCGTTGCCCCAGTCCAGGGACCCATCCTCGCCCCAGAAGGAGAACTCCTCGAATTCAAGGGCTGCGATCGCCAGGTTGTACTCGGTGGGGGGGTCCTTGGACCAGACTGAGGTGGTGACGGACACGACTGCGGGATCCTCGATGTCGTTGGTCACCGACGAGATGGTCTGGAGCGTCGTGTTTGTGGGAGGGGGCGGCATTGTCTTGTTCGCGATGGATTCTTGGATGAAGTTCGATGGGTAAGGTGGAAGACACTTTTGAGGAAATATATGTGAGCAAAACCGTGACTCAAAGTCAAGGTTTTGTTTTTGGGAAGGAAGGTTTGGGCTGTGGAAAGCTTGAGCCTTCCCTTGCCTCCCCAGGATAACGTAATGTGTCTATTGCTCCTGCTGTCGTTGTCCATCACTCCTGCCGTTGCTGTCTATCGCTCCTGCTGCTGCTGTCTATTGCTCCTGCTGTCGTTGTCCATCACTCCTGCCGTTGCTGTCTATCGCTCCTGCTGCTGCTGTCTATTGCTCCTGCTGTTGCTGTCCATTGCTCCTGCTACTTTTGTCTATTGCTCCTGCTACTATTGTCCATTGCTCCTCCTATTGCTGTCCATCGCTCCTGCTGTCGTTGTCCATCGCTCCTGCTCTCGCAGTCTATCGCTATTGCTCTCGCAGTCTATCGCTATTGCCGTTTTTGCTGCGATCACATAAAGCTAGTAGTAATTACTATTAGTATTATTAACGCTGAAGGGAACACTGCTGGGGCTAGTTGTCACGACCATGACATGACGACATGACCAATAATGACAACTACCAAGCCTTTATCAAACCAGTCATCATTTGAAGGCTACTAATTGAGACTGCTGCCTTTTCTCGACAACTAATTATAACTCCGTCTATCCGTCACTGTTGCTGCCGCCGCGTGAGTCAAGCAAGCTTCTATTCCCCGTGACCCTTATCTCGCGGGCGTTGCTAGTACTAGTTGATTATGTCTAGCTAGCGACAGAGCCTCCTACAACCCCACACGCCCTCTTGACAGGTTCAAGCACTCAAGGTCAGCGAGAACTTTCCCCAGCCATACTCGTCGGCAAGCGCCTCCTCCATGCTCGCCAAGATAGACTCCATAGGCGTGTACAGCGTACACCGCATACCGACCCCGCAGGGGCTGTCCACGTACCCCCAGACCATCCCCGCGGGACTGCCATCCGTGTCGAAGATCACCGTGCCCGAGTCACCTGGCATGGCGAAGGGGTAGCCTGGGTGGCCGGAGATGACGGACCGCTCGAGGGACTTGACGATGACGCTTGCTCCATCGACGCTGTACTCGCGCGTGAGCAATCTGGGCTGGTTTCGAACGCCGACAGTGGGGCCTGTGGAAGAGCCATGCTTGAAGACCAGTCCTGTGTGCTTGGCTGCGCTGATGTCGTGGTCGTCACCGACGAAGTCGACTAGGGCAAGAGGGGTTCCTATATGAAAGGGAAAGCCTTGGGGAAAGCGCGAATCCTCAAGCTGGATGGTGGCCCAGTCGAGACGGCAGTTGTTGAGGAATGAGCGATTAGGTTTGGCCAGGGAAGTGTGTCTGGATGATATTTGCAGCTTGACGTACCAGGAGGCGCGATGGCGTGGTGACACGTCACCCGCCAGCGTCCCAGGCAATTGAAATGGGCTCGGTGCCGACGAGGGGATAAGTCAGGCGGCCGCCGCGCCACGAGACATTGAACAATCTTATTCACTTGCCATTTTCCTCTCTCGTCATCTTGTTCACCTACCATTTGCTCCTCTCGTCATCTTATTCTCTTACCATTTGCTCCTCTCCTCATCTCATTCACTTACCATTTCCTCCACCTCCCCTCCCTCCATATCCCATTCCCCCCACCTCCCATTCCCTCCATCTCCTATTTCGACATGAAGTATGTATGCAAGTGTACCCCCTGAATGTGAATATCAGCCGCTCAAGATAGCACTGTTCCTGCACCAATATGATCACAAATACCACGTCCCAGCACCCTCACAGCCAGCCCACCTACCACCCGCCCCCTCCCTCTAACTCCTCACCCTGACCCGCAGCCCATGGCTACCCTTCGCCGGAAACGGGATGATAAACTCGCGGTTCAAGTCAATGTCCCTCTCGCGGATGGTGTCGTACAACTCCAGCGTCGGCCCTTCCTGGCCACGGTAGAGGTCATATTTCCGAAGAATGGCCGCGAGGGCGATGAACATCTGCTGGCGGGCAAAAGTCATGCTGGAAGTTATCAGCTCAGTTCACCGCGATCTCACACAGAAACCAACTCACCCGATACAATTCCTTGTCCCCCTCGCAAACCCAATAACCGCCCTATCAAGCCTCGGGTTGTCGATCCACCGCTGCGGCCGGAACTCGTACGGCTCCTCGAACACGTCCGCGTTCATGTGCGCGATCGGCACCGTCATGCTGTACGGCGTTCCCGGCGGTATGACGTACTCCCTCCCGCCGCCGCCGCGGTACACGACGGGCAGATCGGGAGACACGCGCGGCAGGCGCGACACAACGCCCGGGTGCAGGCGCAGCACCTCTTGCACGGTGGCGCCGAGGTAGGGGAGCGTCTCGACTTGGCTGAAGGAGGGGACGTCGCCGGGCGTGGGGATGGCGGCTGAGAGCTCGGCTTTGACCTTTTGGAGCTCGGTGGGGTGGGCGAGGAGTTCGTAGAGGGCGGCCATGAGGGTGTAGGCTGGTTGAATGGGGAGGTTAGCTGTCGGTTTGGAGAGGGGGGGGGGGGGGGGGGGTCATTTGGCTTACCTGTTGTGCCTTGGCCGGCGAGGACGATGAGCTGGGCCTCGTGTGCTAGTCTGGCGTCGGATTTCTCCTCGTCGGGAAGCTTGCTGTTTAGGATGCCTTCGAATATGGTGCTCTTGACTCGTTCCGGGTTCGGCGAGTTTCGGATCTCCTTGACCTTTTCCATCCACAACTGGAGGACACTTAGCTCAGAAGGAGGATATCAAGAATGTCGAAACACGTACTGCTTGCTTGCTCCACATCTCATTCAAGATGGGAAGGCACTTGTTGAGGGCCCACGGGGGCGCCGTCGCCATCAGAGTGGAAACCCAGGGGAAGTGGCAGAAGGTGTGATTCAGCATGTGGTAGACGTCGGTGGCCTCCATGTAGCCGGCGGCGTAGTCCTCCTCGTTGAGAAAGTGGAACGAGTCGCCAAAGGCGTACTGCGTGATGACGTCGGCCGTGTACGCCTTGAGGACGTGGTGCATCTGCAGGACCTGCCCCTCCCCGGCACCCGCGGCCTCCATCCGGGAGAGCAGCTTCGCCGTGTCCTCTTTCATACCCGGCTCGAGCCGGCGGATGCTGGCGCTCGAGAAGTAGGCGTTGACCGTGTTGCGGCGCTTGCGGTGGAGGTCATGGTCCACGGTTGCGACCATGGAGTTCTGGGCTGGGGTTTGGGGTCAGTTCCATGCTGGCTGCATTTGGATTCACCATTCGGGGACTCCTTACTTCCCGTCCTCCTCCCCGTAAAAAAATGCTTATTCGTCTTCCTTGAGGGGCCGGGGAAAAGCGTGTCGATAAAGTCCGGGTCGTTGAAGTGGACTTCGTGAGGGCTGATGCGGACAATCGGACCTTGATCGACATCACCTGTCAGCGAAAATTCAAGGATAGAGAGGGCAGTCTTGGGAAGCCAAGTAATTACCATATTTGTGGTGCATCTCCTCGACCTTGCGGAAGTATTGGCCGCCAAGCCAAACATCATAGTAGATTTCGTACCAGTACGTCAAAGCTAAACAGCGGAAAAAAGGCGATGTCAGTTAGTACCCATCGAGTACCGAATAAGCGAGGGTGGTCCTCACCGGCCAGCTTATTGCCTGGGATGTTTGCAAGGGGGGATAGGGTCACTTTGGCCAACTATTAGCCAATACTCGAGGAGTCAGGATTCCAGGATGCATTACGGCGGTAGGTTGCCAGCCCGACGAAGTAAAGCAGCGGCAATGCAATCGCAACGTAGAACGTTAGAAGGGCCAGAAAGCCTTGATGCCCCGCCCATCGGTTGAGGCCATCTTGGATGCCGACTGGGATAGGGATGTCTCCCAGGGGATCGCGCAGGACATTCGTGACAGTCGACATGGCTTCAGAATCAGTCACCTTTCCACTGGTGGTACGTGCAGGGTGTTCGGAGCTTCTTGGACACAGCTGTAGCGTGACCTTGGCCCTGATACTTGTGGGCCATATTTGGCAATATAATATCTCAACATTGTCGCTCTTGCCTCTCGCTTTCGCAACCTTAGCGCTGCTGCATTCTTAGCGTAACTGACGCCAGAGGATCGCTTCCACGATGGAATCCCCTAGTTGCGTGGCGCTATGATGTTCAATCTTTGAAGGAGCTAGTTGGATGAGAAAGGAGGGCATCGAATAAGCTCATGCAATTTATCACGGGGGTATTACATTACTGTAGCCGTGAGCCGGCACCCCCACGTCAGATGCCAACAAGCTGCGGGCTAATCATAGGTAAGCTCCATGCATGATAGCTCGAGACGCAGCGGCTCACCCCGTATGCACGTCAGCATCCTGCATTAGCGGACATGCAAGATAAGCGGCAACGGCTACCCGCTTACCATGCAGCCGCAGTGCTAAACCCGATCCCAATGGAATTGGTTATGGGTCGCCCCCGGTGAGACCCTCGAGTGCCTACGATGAGCAATTCCCGGTGCATATGAGGCGAGTTATCCAAGTTTGGATAGGAGACCCCCGAGGGGCAGGGACTAGCTCTGATTATTACGACTAGGGCTGATAGATATTGAAAGCGCGCAGCCAGATCCCTCGCTTATCCCTTCCCATCGCCGCTGGGCCATCTTGACTGCTTTGCTAGTTCGGAAAAGGACATGAACTAAGCTTAAAATCGGAAGCTGAGGGACTGGCGAAGACGGCGAAGCTGCTAGCCAAACAGGGGTTTACTGTGAGGGGCTGAGAAAGGAATTCTGTCATATAGACTGAGTGTAGCTCCAGTGTCCACTGTTCACATGTCACGCACATTCGAATGTTATCGCTTTGTGCCCCAGTCTCCGCTCCTTGTCTCTCTGGACGTCAAATGAGCCCCTATAGACCAATTCGACAATGCGCTGCCAAGGACATGCACGTTTCTCTTTAGCCGTGACGGCAGGACTGGTCCTCGGGTCTCTTCCAGGGACGAGTGCGGCGCCATACTCGAACTCGACAGGACCACACTGCCGCTACATCCCCGGTGACGATCGCTGGCCCAGCCATGCGGAGTGGAAACACCTGAACCAATCCGTTGGTGGAAGGCTGATCCAGGGGAAACCCCTCGCTCAAAGCTGCCATGCTCTCAGCTACAATGTCGACGAATGTATTGGTGTGCAGAGCCAATGGACCCAGGCTCCAATCTTGTCAGTCACACCCCTAGCCCGTAGATCTCCGTGCGACCTGTCAAACTGACCCTGAAAACCGCATCCAATCAGCCTCGATGACCCCGTCAACGTCATGGCGCCCCTCTGGCTAAACAACTCATGCAGCCCCTTCACGGGCCGAGACTCATCCTGCTCCCTCGGCAACATCGCCTCCTACGCCATCAACGTCACCAGCGCGGCCGACATCGCAGCGGGCCTCAAGTTCGCCAAGAAGAAGAACATCCGACTGACGGTGAAAAACACGGGCCACGACTTCATCGGCAGGTCGGCGGGCGGCGGATCTCTGGCTCTGTGGACGCACAACCTGAAGCGCATCTCCTTCCTCGACTATAAGAGCCTCCACTACACCGGACCAGCCGTCCGGCTCGGCGCCGGCGTTCAGGCGTACGAAGCATACGAGGCGGTCGCTGCCCGAGGTCTACGGGTCACGGGCGGTTTCTGCTCGACGGTCGGCATCGCGGGGGGGTACGTCCAGGGTGGCGGTCACGGTCCGCTCGAGGGTCTGTACGGGCTCGCGGCGGATAACACGCTCGAGTTCGAGGTCGTGACCGCCGACGGGAGGCACCTGACTGTCACGCCGACGCGGCACTCGGACCTGTTCTGGGCGCTCAACGGCGGAGGGGGTGGGACTTATGCCGTGGTGCTCTCGCACACAACGCGTGTCCATGTCGACGGGCCAGTCGCGGGCGCGTCGCTGGCGTTCAACAACACTGACCCCGACGTGTACTGGGCCGCAATAGAGGCCTGGCATGAGCACCTGCTCGTCCTAGATGACATCGTCGGCTTCAACAGCGTCTTTGGTATCTCAGACGTGGCATTTGGCCTCTCCTTCGCGACACTACCAGGCTCCGACGCAGCAGGCATCACCGCGGCCCTGGCGCCGTTCACGAACAGGCTCGACGACCTCGGCATAGAATACACCTTCTCCGCGACAGAAAGGCCAGGCTTCTACGAGCACTACGCCTACTACACCGCCGACCTGCCCTTCGGAAACTACCCCACCACCCTCCTCATCGGCGGCCGACTAATCCCACGCTCAGCCGCTCGTCCGACCAACCGCGCCGCCCTCGTCGCCGCCCTCCGCGACGTAGTCGCCCCCAGCACCGACCCCTCAGCGCCCAGCTACGCCGTCAATGGCATAGCGTCGGACGTGACCCGGGCGGCGACGCACGCCCCCAACGCGGTGCTGCCCGCGTGGCGCAACTCGCTGTACTGGCTCAACGTGGTGACGGACTCGGACCCCTTCAACGCCTCGGCGGCGGCGCTGCGGCCGCTCCAGGACGGGCTGAACCGCAGGCAGGATCGCGTCAAGGCCGTCACGCCCGGCGGCGGGGCGTACATGAGCGAGGCCACGTTTGACAATCCGGATTGGAAGAGGGATTACTACGGGGTGAATTATGCGCGTCTGTTGGCGGTCAAGAGGAGGCACGATCCGGATTTCTTGTTCTATGGCCCTGCGTCTGTTGGGAGCGACCACTGGGTTGTGGCGGCGGATGGGAGGTTGTGTCGGGCGGGACGGGGTTGGGATAATTGAGGCTTGCCTACATTTACTGCCATGGGGGCTGCACTTGAGGGATCGCTGCGTGTTATCTCGGCGGCTTTTATTGCGTAGTTCCACACTGGATGGCGTGTTGGCGGCATCGCGTCTGGGAGAGAGCTCTGGAGCAACCAAGGCTTGAAGCGGGGAACGATGAGGTGAAGCATTCATCGGGCCACTGTCAGGGATTCCTAATAATTCATCCCATTCATTACGCTATATGCTAGGGAACAACCATTTCCATGCCCGGTATCTGGAGGGGAATGTCGGGCACATGAAGTTGAGATACAGCAATTGTGCACCGAGTTTCTTCCTCCGCCAGTCGTGTATTGGTTCCCAATCACATCCAACCGTGCCATCAAGATGATCAACAACGTGTGTAGATGTAAGTTGCTCGACCGCGTTGCCTCTGTAAGTCGGGATAGTGGCATGGGCTGACGACGAGAACTCAACTGGCTAGATCTTTAGGGGTTGCATCACAGAGGTCACGGTTGGCGACAAGGCCGAGACCCTTGGCCATCCCCTGTCCAGTAAGCGCCGGTAATCATAGTCATGGTCCGAGATGGGTTGGATGCAAGGTAAGACAGGGGCTCGAGATGATGCAAAGTAAGGAATGTCAAGGCAATCTAAGGTTGCATGCAGCGGGAGGATCATACGGGATAAGGGAGATTAGGTAGTGTCCCGTCATGGCGACATATAGTCGCGTCATGCCACGATCCGGAAAAGCCCCGTAGGAACTAAGTAATTAAGGAAGCACTGTATGACTTGATGCGGCTCTTTCGAATAGGACTAACCTTCCTTCGGGAGCACAATGTTGTGTAATTATGGGGGATTTCATGGCCCTGGTTTGGATCTTAATTGGATTACTACGTGGTAAAGGCTACAAGGATACGGTTTGGTACCAACAACTTCGTCATTCGTCTCTTCTGAGAAGCACCGTAATCCCAAGCGTACGCTGAGTCGCTCTATCCACGACCCAAGGCCATATGGTCGTCTAGATTCAGACCTGTAATCCCAGACCCATCATCAGTTACTCATGTATACAGCCCTCCGTTCAACTGGTTTACCTTGGCCAAGGCAATACCGTTTGAAGCCGCAACCGGATGATCCCCGTTCTTCTTCAGGGTTGACCCCCCATCCAACGCTGCCCCGATGAACTCCACCTGGAGTCTCAAGAGCTCCGCAGACCCGTCCCCACTCAGCACGTTGAGGTGCCCCCTCCCCTCCACAACAACCAGCCTCTTCGGACCCGGCAACCTTGCGAACGCCTCCTTCTGTTCAGCAGCAGGCGACATATTATCCAGCTCAGGAACAACCATCAGCACAGGCGTCGACCCAACCAGGTCCAGCAACTCGGCCGGCCTCCACAGCGCCAGCTTCCGATACGTCTGCAACGTGATCCTATTCCTAAAGTTCGGCGCGCCTCTCTCGATAACCGCAGTCATAAAGTCGAACGCCTCCAGCCCGCCCGGTCCCCCCGACCCGGCCATGCCGATGGGGTTCTCGCCGCGGCTGTTGAAGGGCGGCAGCGTGAAGGGCTCGTTGCCGCGCAGCTGCGACTGCCGGTCGCGGATCAGCTGGGCCAGGGCCCGCTCCCGCCTGTCCTCCTGGTAGAAGCTGAAGATGGGGCACACCATCACCACGGCTTTGATGCGGCGGTCGGCGGCGGCGGCGGTCGCGCTTACGGTGGCGCCGAAGGACATGCCCCAGAGGGCGAGGCGGGTTGCGTCGACGGTTGGGAGTGTGCTGACGTAGGTGAGGATGTCTGTGGAGGATTGTAAGTTGGTTGGTCCAAATATTGAGGCGTGATTTTACCTGAGAGGTCCTCTGCCTGCTGGTGGGGGTCGATTTGGTTCCTCGGAGACCCGTCGCTGTCTCCGATGCTCCGGGGATCGTATATGAGAGCGTTGTAACCCAAGGACTGGAACTTTTCCGCGACCTCGGGTATGAGCATTTCTTTGACGCAGTTGAACTGCGAGTTTGTAAGTACTGTGGGGGGGGGGGATGTTCGTCCTGAGATTTCCGTAGCGACTTACACCGTGGGTCATAATAATGGCTGGCGATGGCCCCTCCACTGCGTAGAACCATCCCCTGATGGTGATGCCGTCAATGGTCTTGCATTCCACCTTCTGATAGCCGCCCTGAAGAAGTGACGGCATGGCTGTGGAACTAAGATGTGCAGAGTTCTATGCTAGGAGTACTCTGCAGTGTACCTATGTTGACATGGCGGCGTCGAAGAACATGACAATTCTTATTCACTCGCTCGCTGCTCGACACGGCACCCTGTGAGTTTATGACACGGGATTGGGGTACCTTAACTGGTCATCCATCTTGCGGGAAAAACAGGGATTCCAATGTTGCCCATCCAGGTGCTTGCTCGGGGCCGGGAGGCCATCTCGGGGAGTTGAAGTCGTGACCTTGAAGCTCCACACACCCAGTTAATTGTTTCGTAACTATTAATCCACAGATGCAGGATAATCAGTGACGCGAGAATTGCTTACCATCGCACACTTCGACTCTTCCTCGTGAGAGAATAAGCTTACTTAGTTGTCCGACATAACCCCCCCTCGTCGTACATGATGTGAAGTAAGAGTTGCACTGTCGACGATAAGGCTGACTGTAGAAGGAAAGAGCGGCATTGTGGCCACGATGGGACTGCCTCCCTGACTGGGGCCATCTGATTGGGCTGCTAATGACAAGGTGAACCGCCTTAGTCTCGGTATGCAAATTGAGGGGGCAACAGACATCAGTCAGCTCATATTAGTGTCTATCTCGTCAGACAGAACCGATCCAGCGTCTCTCTAGCCCCTAAACATCCACTTAGGTCTGCTCGGGGGGACTATGCTTGACAGGGGCCCGGTGAAGGAATGCGTGGCCCATCTTTCAGTCTATTTACACCCATCCCCTCATACACAATCCATCCGAGACTACTGGCTTGAGACTCGTCGTGCTTGACCAACTGCATCTTGCACTTCGTTGAGAGGAATAATAAGTTATCAGCCACTCCAAAATGGCCAAGTCGACCTATTCCCAGGAGCCAACCGCCATCATCGGCTTCGCATGCCGGCTGCCTGGTGGCAACACCACGCCGCGCAAGCTATGGGAGTTCCTCGAGAGGGGAGGCATCGCGTCGAACAAGGTGCCCAAGTCGCGGTTCAACATTGACGGCCACTGGGACGGGTCCACCAAGCCGGGAACCATGCGCCCGCTTGGGGGCATGTTCCTCGAGGACATCGATCCCGCGGACTTCGACGCCTCGTTCTTCGAGATCTCGCGTACTGAGGCAATCTCCATGGATCCCAACCAGCGGCAGATGCTCGAAGTAGTCTATGAGGGACTTGAGAATGCGGGCATTACGCTCGAGAGTCTGGATGGTGCTCCTGTGGCTTGCTTTGTAGGATCATATGCGTCAGGTAAGTCTTCAGCAAGCACTTTGAGATTGAGGGCGGTTATGCATCACACTAGATCCACGGCTAAATGACTCCAGATTATGGTGACATGCAGGGTAGGGACCCCGAAGACCGGCCAGCCAACATCACAGTCGGTGCTGGCCGGGCTATCTTGGCCAACAGGTTGAGTCATTTCCTCAACATCAAGGGACCAAGGTGAGAAAGTCTCACCTCCATACCAGCCTGGCTGGGATGCGATGTTGACCGCGTGAATGTGACCAGCATGACCATCGATACGGCCTGCTCGGGCAGCCTGGTCGGTCTCGACGTTGCAAGCCGATACCTCCAGACCCGGGAGATCGACGCAGCCATCATCGCCACCAGCAATCTGTACCTGAACCCAGAGCACGTCATGGACACAGGAGCGGTTGGCAACGCGCACTCGCCCACGGGGCTGTGTCACACCTTCGACGTCTCGGCGGACGGCTACGTCAAGGCGGAGGCGGTGAGCTGCATCATTGTCAAGCGGCTGGCCGACGCGCTTCGCGACGGCGACCCGATCCGTGCCATCGTCCGGGGTTCCGCCACCAACAGCGATGGGAGGACGCCGGGGATCGCGAGTCCGAGCGCCGAGGCACAGGCTGTCGCTATTCGGGCCGCATACGCCAACGCGGGGATTTCCGACTTCAACGAGACAGCGTACCTCGAATGCCATGGCACGGGGACCCAGGCTGGAGATCCCACCGAGGTTGGCGGGGCGGGATCTGTGTTCTCGAAGACGCGGCCTGCGGATAAGCCACTGATCATCGGATCGGTATGTCTTCCCTCCTTGACGGACATGTTGAGTCAAATGCTAACGGAATCTCCAATCCCTAAGATTAAAAGCAACGTCGGGCACGCCGAGCCAGCGGCCGGAATATCCGGACTGATGAAGACTGCCATGGCCATTGAAAAGGGAATCATCCCGGGCAATCCAACTTTTGAGAACCCAAGTCCGAAAAGTAAGTTTACCCCCGGCCCCCTGACTCCGCACTTCGACTCCATCCCTGTAAACATGCCATGCTAACTTCTTCCACAACAGTCGACTTCTCCGGCCTCCGCATCAAAGCAACCCGAACCGCCATTCCCTGGCCCCCAAGCACCATCAGACGAGCAAGCATCAACTCCTTCGGCTACGGCGGCTCCAACGTGCACATCGTCCTCGAGCAAGCCATCTTCCCCAACAACCGACCCCGGCACACCTCCTCCTACGCACCCGACGACGACAACGACGCCGCCTTCACCCTCGACCACGAGCAATCCCCCCGCCCCTCGGTGCTCGTCCTCTCGGCCAACAACGAGTCCTCCCTCCGCGCCAACATCGCCGCCCTCTCCAGCCACCTCGTCAACCCGCGTGTCAGCGTCCGCCTCGCCGATCTGGCCTACACGCTCTCGGAGCGGCGCACCCGCCTGTTCCACCGCGCCTTCGCGACGGCGCGGAGCACGGACCTGGACGAGGCGGCGTTTACCGTCGGGAAGAAGGGGCTCGAGGTCCCGAGGGTTGGGTTCGTGTTTACCGGGCAGGGGGCTCAGTGGCCGCGGATGGGGAGGGATATTCTTGAGTTCTTCCCGTGGACGAGGTCGGTTCTCGAGGAGCTGGATGGGTATCTGCAGGGGTTGCCTGAGCCGCCTAGTTGGTCGTTGATAGGTTAGTGATCGTGGAGAAACCCGGGAGGTTACTCCTGAGCAAGTCGAGCTAGACAGACTAACGCCACGGCATGCAGATGAACTCACCGAGCCCCGCACCACGGAGCACCTCCGCCAGCCAGAGTTCTCCCAGCCGCTTGTTACGGCACTTCAGCTGTGCATCATTGCCGTCCTCGAGAGCTGGGGCGTCAAGCCCCGCAGCGTCGTCGGGCACTCGTCTGGAGAGATAGCTGCTGCGTATGCGGCGGGGCTGATCAGCCGGGCCGATGCCATCGCGGCAGCATTCTATCGGGGTCGTGCGGCAGTCAACCAGAAGGAGAAGGGTGACGCAGACAGTGATGTGGGCATGTTGGCGGTTGGCTTGGGCACCGAGGCGGTCAAGCCGTTCTTAGAGAAGCACGAGGGAGGCGCGTGGATTGCGTGCTTCAACAGCCCCAACAGTGTGACCATTTCGGGGAAGCTCGTCGCGCTGGAGGCGTTGAGAGATGAGATCCAAGCCGCTGGTCACTTCGCTCGGTTGTTGCAGGTCGATCTTGCCTACCACTCGAGGTTCATGGATTCCATTGGCGAAGAATACGAGCAGCTATTGTCGGACTCGAAATTCACCACTCTCGGGGGATCGGCTGACGCCTCCATGTTCTCATCAGTCACCGGTTCGAAGAAGACCGACGCCGCCGACGCACTCTACTGGAAGACGAACATGGTCTCGCCGGTGCGGTTCGACGAGGCCGTCACAGCCATGCTCTCCGAGGAGGACGCGCCCAACTTCCTCATCGAGATCGGCCCGTCCGGCGCCCTGGCCGGCCCCGTGGCTCAGATCAAGAAGAGCCTTCCAAATCAAGCCGCTGACGTCGCATACTGCGCGGCTTGGTCCCGCGGTGTCGACGCCGGGAAATCTCTCTTCGACGCCGCCGGCCGGCTGTTCGTCGCGGGTGGTCCCGTCGACCTGGCAAAGGTCAACGAATATTCCGATGCGGACGGCACACTCCCCAGCACCATCATCGACCTCCCCAACTACGTCTGGGACCACTCGATCAAGTACTGGCACGAGAACGAGGCGAGCAAGGACTGGCGGTTCAAGAAGCACATCACGCACGACCTCCTTGGCAGCAAGGTTTTGGGCACCTCATGGAGGGCCCCGAGCTGGCGAAAGCATCTCAGTCTCGGTGACGTGCCCTGGCTCCGCGACCACAAGATGGGGCCGGACGTGCTGATGCCCGGGTCGGGATTCATTGCCATGGCCCTTGAGGCGCTGTACCAGAAGAAGCAGGCCGTTGATCCCGATCAGAATGGCGCTGTCAATTCCGCAAACGACCTCTCCTACCGGTTCAGGAACGTCCGGTTTGATAAGGCGCTGGTGCTCGAGGAGGAAAAGGAGGCTGTCGTGTTGCTGTCTCTGGCCCGGCAGGTGGGGACCGCGGACTGGCACGAGTTCCGCATCTCGTCGTCGATCGGCAGTGATAACACCGTCGTCGAACATTGCTCCGGCCTGGTCCGTGTTCAACACCCGGTCGAGAAAACCTTGGCCGAGGAGGGCCCCCGCGCACATTCACCCCTTGAACACCCCGTCTCGGCCCAGTTGTGGTACAAGTCCCAGGCCGAGGTCGGGTACGGGTTCGGACCCGCGTTCCAGAGGGTGCTCCAGGTCGAGTCGACCAGCGGCCAGCGGAACTGCCGCAGCTCCGTGTCCCTGGAGGAGCCGAAGTCGAAGTGGTCGCCCCAGTCGTACTACCCGATCCACCCGGCATCGCTCGACGGCTGCTTCCAGACCGTCACTCCGTCGCTCTGGGCCGGCGAGCGAAGCTCCATGAACGCCGTTTTGGTGCCATCCATCATCGACGACCTCGTCATAAACAGGGTGCCGACCGGGCTCAGGGAGGGTCTCTCCGTCGCAAGCTCGGAGTACTCCGGCCGTGGCCGTCTTGAGGAGGGCAAGAGCTACTTCTCCAACTGCTCCGTGTACGACCCATCAAGCGGCGCCCTCCTCGTTCAACTCTCCGGCCTCCGCTTTGCCAAGCTTGATACGGGGTCGAAGCCCGACCCGCACACGTTCGACCGCGTTTCGTGGAAACCCGACATCAGCTTCCTCCGCCAAGAATACCTCGACTCGCTCCCAGCCGACACGCCAGCAGCCAAGATCGACCTCGTCGTCGACCTGATCGCGCACAAGAAGCCCGCCCTGAGAGTTCTGGAGATCAACCTCGACGCCACCGATACCTCCTCTCTCTGGTTCGATGCCGGCGATACCGCCTCCCGAGCCGCATATCTCGAGTACCACTTCGGCTCGCCCGATGCGAGAGCCACCGTCGCCGCTCAGACGAAGCTCGAGGGCCGGAGGGACTCGTCATTCCACGTGCTCAATCCCGGCAAGGAGGCATTCGGCCTGCCGGTGTCGGAGTCGGCGTTTGATCTCGTCATCGTGCAGGTCTCGGAGGTGGCGGAGCTGAGAGCGGACGGGTTGGTTGAAACGCTCACTCCGCTTCTAGTAAATGGCAGCCGGGTGTTCTTTGTTCAGCGGAGGGAGACGACGCCGGGAGCAGAGTCTAGCAGTAGTGGAGACTCTACGCCCGACTCGCCGGGAACACCTGGCACGCTGGAGGCGCTCACCCAGGCGCTCGAACACCGGCCGGACACACCTGCTAGTTCGGTTAGCGATGTGTCGGCATCCGAGGATCTTCAGAAGGTCACAGTTTCTGTTCAGGTGACCGAAGTTGAGATCCGTGAAACTCAAGATCTAACATCGGACGTGGAGACAGCCGTTGAACGGTATCTTTGGGATCTGAGCACTCTCAAAAGCATTGTCGCACCGCACGGTTTCGTGGAAAGTCTGGAGATTAATACTTCCGGCAACGACACCTCCGCGTACCTCTTCACATTCGGAACCAAGCTGAAGAAGGACACCCGACCCCTCCGCGATCTCCACGTCGTACGTCTAGCCAACCCGACCCCAGCCTTAGATCCCAACCTTGGAGCCCTCCTACACACATCCGGATGGAACGTCACCGAGCAAACACACCCATTCTCAAACCTAACACCTGGAAGCACCGTCTTAGTCCTCGACGAACTGTACACCCCAGTCCTAACCCAAATCACCCCAGACCAATGGGACTCCCTAAAGACCCTCCTCACCTCCAGAACCAACCTCCTCTGGGTAACCCAGGGTTCGCAGCACGAGGTAACAAACCCAGACACCGCGCTCGCGCACGGCCTCTTCCGCGTCGTCCGCAGAGAAGATCCCAGCATCAAGGTCACGACCCTCGACGTCGAGTCCAGCACCAACTCCACAACCACAGCCCGGGCAATCGCCGATGTCCTCGATAAGCTGGCGACAAACGACCGACATGAAGGCCCTGTTGAGACTGAATTTGCCGAGCGGGGCGGCATCGTATACGTCCACCGGGTCGTGCCGGACGGGCCGGTCAACGGCTTCCGGAGGGACGAGAGGGAGGGTGCCGAGCCCGTTCTTAGGGAGTTGCACGGCGTCGAGGCGGCTGTTGCGCTGAGGGCGGAGAGGCTGGGAACTTTCCAGGGGTTGACGTGGTCTGAGACGGGGTTTTCGGAGGTGCCGGTCGAGGCGGATAGGGTCGAGGTTGAGGTTTTCGCGGCGGGTGTCAACTTCAAGGTAAGTTCTGCTAAATTCTCCTCTTTCATGTTGGAAAGAGATAAGACTGCCCATTGCTGACGCTGTTCAGGACGTCGCCGTGACGATGGGCATTGTGCCCGAGAACGAGTACGCTCTGGGATATGAGGCAGCTGGCGTCGTCAAGCGGCTCGGCGAGGGAGTCACCAAGTTCAAGGTCGGCGACCGGGTCTGCTTCCTCAACAGCGGCAGTTATGCGAATCGCCTCCAGGTGCCTGTCGGGCGGGCACACGTCATTCCAGACACGATGAGTTTCGAGGTATGTCGACCTATCTGGCAGTGTATTAATTATAGGAACTGATCTGATTGTCGGGGTTTGTAGGAAGCAGCAACGATTCCGTCGGTGTACCTCTGCTGCGTTTATTCGCTGTTCGACATCGCGAATCTCAGAGAGGGCCAGGTGAGAACCTGTCATGGTGATAATACTCCGGGGGATGGCCATTAATAGACCTACAGTCCGTGCTCATCCACTCTGCTTCGGGCGGCGTCGGTCTCTCGGCCATCCAGTTGGCACAATACAAGAAGGCGGAGGTGAGATGAGGGCCACAGAAGCAAGTTGAATCATGGACTAAGCAGTGGCAGATCTACGTCACCGTCGGCACAGACGAGAAACGTAAATTCCTCACCGACAACTACGGCATCCCCCCGACCCGCATCTTCTCCTCGCGCAACACCGACTTCGCCGAGAAGATCCTCCGGGCAACGGACGGTCGCGGCGTTGACGTGATCCTCAACTCCCTAACGGGGGAGATGCTCGACGAGTCGTGGCGGATCTGCGCCAACGGCGGCACCATGGTCGAGATCGGGAAGAAGGACATCGTCGACCGCAACGTGCTGGCCATGGAGCCGTTTGACCGGAATTGCTCATTCCGGGCCATGGACTTTTCGTTCACGAGGGACATCTCGGACCCTCTGATTTCAAGGTTTGTGTTTCCCGACACCAACTAACTTGTTTTTAATCCCACCGAGAAATAGCAATCCCTGATTTGAAATTATTAATCTCCTGTCTCCTCCTAGGCTCCTCGACCAAATCTTCAACCTCGTCAACGCCGGCCACATCAAGCCAATCCACCCCATCACCACCTTCGGCTTCGACGACATTACCTCCGCCCTGGCCTACATCCGCAGCGGGCGCCACATCGGCAAGGTTGTCATCTCCGACGGCGCCAAGACCGACGTTCAAGTTCCCATCCGGCCCGCTGTTCCCCAGCTCGCCCTCAGGCCCGAAGCCTCGTACCTCATTGTTGGTGGCCTAAAAGGTCTTTGTGGGAGTCTGGCTGTGCATATGGCGAGGCATGGAGCGAGAAGGATTATTGTGTGCTCGAGGAGCGGGGTCAACGATGAGGCGTCCCAGAAGAGCGTGGAAGACTGTCGGGCGTATGGATGTGAGATTGTCGAGGCGAAGGGGGACGTTGCCGATGTGGAGTTCATCCGGGGAGTGTTCAGAGAGGCAACACCCAAGGTGGCTGGTATTATTCAGGGCGCCATGGTCCTCAGGGTGAGTCATTCTGCCCTCCCAAGGCACGTATCGCGGTCATTAACGGGTGTGTCTAGGACAAACCTTACGAGACGATGACAGTGGAAGACTTCCATGCCGCTCTCTACGGTAAGATCAGGGGTACATGGGCCCTACACGAGGCGTCTCAGGAGCAGAACCAACCACTAGACTTCTTCACGCTACTGTCAAGCATATCAGGCGTCGTGGGCAACAAAGGTCAAGCCAACTACTCCGCGGGGAACACCTTCCTCGACTCCTTCGCCAAATACCGACAGTCGCTCGGCCTCCAGGCCAACTCCGTCGACCTCGGGCTCATCGAAGACGTGGGATATGCGGCCGCACAAGGCGGCATGGACAGCCACTTCGACAAGCGGCAGTGGACACGGATAAACGAAGGCACGCTGCGCAGCATCCTGAGCTACTCGATCCTGCAGCAGACAAGCGCACCCATCAACGCAACCAGCAGCGCCCAGCTCATCACCGGCATTGGCTTCCCGCTCCCGGACGACTCCGACCTAGTCCGAGACGCCCGGTTCGCCTACCTCTTTGGCCAGGGGGCGTCATCCGGGGCCGCAGGCCAGGAAGGCGGGGGCCGGCGTGGCGACGAGACGATCCGGGCGTTTGTGCTGATGCACCGGTCCGGGGCAGACAAGGCGGTTTTGGCTAAGGCAGCGGTGGAGCTGATGGCAGCGCAGTTTACGAGGATTCTCCGCCTGGAGACGGAGATGGAGCCCGGACGGCCGCTGATTGCTTACGGGTTGGATTCGCTTGCGGCTGTTGAGCTGCGGAACTGGGTCCGGTCGGAGCTCGGGGCGGAGTTGACGACGCTTGATATTACGAACTCGAGCTCGCTGATTGCCCTGTGTGCCAAGTTGGTTTCGAAGCTACCGAATATTGAGGCTGGTGGTTAAGTTTGTTGGGTGAATATGGATTTGCCGTTCTAGCCATCGGATGAGGTTGAAGGTAAAAACATGGGGCACAGGCAGAAGGGGGTGGGGATGTGATGGTCAGCCGGCAGAGGATACCATGACCAGGCCCTGGTAGTTAATCTATTGCTGACCATCTTCCGCTTATCACTTCCCCATCTTCCACCCCCTCTGCAGCGGCTGAGTGCGAGATAAGTGACACATTATGATATTCACAACTTTGCGAGGCGTATTAGTAGATAAGGTTATGTCTTCCCAAGCTAACTGGGGCAGGCAACCAACATGAATGCGAGGAACTGGATCCTTCGCGATTGTCATCTGCACCTCAGCGGCCGCACCGAAGCGCGTAAATGTAACACACCTGCTGTAGCGTAATGACTTTGCCAACCAGAGCAACGGAAACTTGTCATGACATCAACAGCTGTGGGGAGCACGTAGAGTCCTTCGCAGAATCTGGTTGGCTAGCTCCAATCCTGCCATGCAGCTCACCTCGTTCGAAACGGCGCGGCGCAGCCCGCTTACAGGGACGGCTCGCAGTGGGGCAGGGGAGGTAGTCCCTGGCTTGGCAATCTTGGCAAGATTCTCCCAGGGTTGGCCCGTTTAAAGTTCCGTATCAAGAGAAAGGGTCGATGTGAATCACCTCATCCGGATCTGGCGTGATGTCAGCCTCATAACGATTGGTCTGAAACATTATTCCCTACACAGCCTACATGCACCCAGATGTCAAGGTGGGGGCAATTGGGGGCCGTCGGTTAAGAGACGGTGACTGTTTAAATGTGCTTGTGCCCTTGATAAAGTAGCGTGAGAACGCCACAAAATCAGTGACCACCCCCCGACACATTCCTATGGATCCACGACAACGATTACGCAGCTGTGGGTGGACTCACACAGACCATGGCCGGCACTGATACAAACAGCCGTTTTCGTGGCGTGCTCACGCTAGTTGAAGTACCTGCAGATGGTGTAGGGAACCGCTTGCCTAAAAGAGCATGGAGGAAGAACCGTGAGGATTCGAGACCCAGAGTCAAATCCTTCGGACCCATGAACCGAGCTCGGCGACCTCCGCCACGCCCCATGCGGTAGAGATGGCGGCGGCTAAGATGGTCGGATACCCCCAGCCAACATTGGATTTTAAGCCGCCAACGTCCTCCCGCCCATCCCTGTCCAACAACAGACATGTAACGGGAACGAATGACCCCCCTATCCAGAATGTGGAATGGATTTCAACCTCCAGTTGCCCACCGACCCCCTCGAGCGCCGCCGGCTGCAAAATCGGGTTGCACAGCGCAAGTTCCGTCGTAAGTCAGGTTCTAACAACCCGCTACTAACTGACCAAGGAGCTGAACGTGATGGCCCTCTAGAGAAGAGAGATCCCAGACGCCCCGCCGACGGCGAACAAAACGATGCACAATGGAGCTGGCCGTCAACTTCGGGACTGCCGCAATGCTCTCCCGACCAATTTCACAACCAGATCTCAACAACCTCGTCGATGGACGCCGCAACTGCTGACTTCCCCAACTCGGTGGCCAACCCCGCCGATACATTGGACGGTATGATAGCGGACCCAATCGACGTGTCGTATAATGTCAGTGGCGGTCTCGATGATGCTAGCCTCTGGGATCCTTTACCCTCCATCGACGGATTCCTCCACAGCACCAATAACTCCTCCGTCTCAGTTTCCGACACATCCTCGTTCCAGTCGGGGTTCTTCCAAGACTCTGCCTTTACCTCCCCAAGCACAGAACAGACCTCGCCCGCAACCTCCACCGCACTAAGTAGCTTTTTCGGCGGCAGCAGCAAGCAGGATAACCGCCACCCCCCACCCGCCCGCGAGCAAAAGAACCTCCGATCCCGACGACGGTCCTCCAACCCGCCACGCAACCCAACATCCACCAGCCGCAACCCCCCACCAACACAAGCGCCCCACGACCGCGAGCCCTCCCTCGACGCCTCCTCCTCCTCCTCCTCCTCCACCACCTCCACCAACCAAGGCTGGCTCAGCACCCTACACATTGCCGCACAAAAGGGCCACGAGCACATCCTCCGCGTCCTCCTGCGGCAACGCAACGTGGACCTAGACGAGCGCGACAGCGACGGGCGCACGGCGCTGATCCACGCCGTGATGGAGGACCACGCCGGGGTGGCGGCCGCGCTGCTGGCGCACGGCGCGCGCATCTCCGCCGTCGACTGCGAGCGCCGAAACGCCCTGCACTGGGCCGTGTTGTACCGGCGCGAGGCCGTGCTCAGGGTGTTGCTGGCGCGGCTCGGGGAGCGGCGCGCCGGGGAGAGGGATGGGGGGGTTATTGATGCATATGATGAGGTTGGGTGGACGCCGTTGCATATTGCGGTTGAGAGGGGATTTGAGTCGGGCGTTATGATGCTGTTGCAGGCGGGGGCGAATTTGCATTCTAAGGCGAGGAAGTGTCCTTATACGGGGAATGTGATTGAGTAGGAATTGAACTAGATTGAGGGGATCAACGGTCGTCAAGTGTAAGTTGGAGTCAGGGGCTTGTATATAGAGGATATATAACTCAACCTAAGCAAGAAATCCCATCCTTTCAAGTAACTGTCCGTGTCACTCGCGATAAAATCTAATGGTAGGCTTTGCATAGACGGCTCACTTCCTGTATAACAAATAGATGCTGTCTTGAAGCTATACAAGGTCCGAGAGTGTAGACGAAGTGCGAGACGCGTGCTCCTGTCCATGGGCTGCCGGTCGATGCTATCGCTTTCCATATGGATGGGTTGTTAATGCCGGACATACGCTGGCAATACAGATGGTTTGGCCATATTAGGGTGCTGAATCAACGCCGCCAGAAGATACGATGACAGCCGTCTGACGTTGGAAGTGCCGCTCTAAATAGGTAGGAACATTGTCCCTCTGTTCCGGGGTGTAACGCTTCTGAATAGTACTGCTTCGGGATGCGAGAAGAAGAGCTCGCCGTCGTGTGTGGGGCAGAAGGATAGGATAGACCGGAAAAAACCGCTGCTGGAGAGCTTTATAGTAGCTGCTGCCGCCCGGATGTCCTTCTAGTCTGCCTCGGGCGTGCAGGCCATGACATTGGCAGTATAGGAGCAGCCAGCGGCCGCCACAGCCGGCTCTTCTGGGCTGTTCGGAGGGAAGCTGAAGGTTATGCCTGGCAGAGCGATGAGACCGTTGGCGATGAGATCAGCTGTGAATGCGTACGACCAGTAATTGTGAGGTGTAGGAATGAGACCGAGCACTTGGTCGGCACTGTCTGTACTGCAGATGCAGTTGCCAGAGCTATGAAAATCACGTGCCATATATTTGTGTGATCCTTGAATCAGCCAATCAGCGAATCGGTGTGCAAGTGTGCTGGTCTGCACTGATTTGAGGCTGAGACTCCTTGCTTTCTTTTTCCTGTGTCACCTAATTTTACTCTCAACACTAATTTCCTCATCCCCTCATCACTCATCAAGCGCTTTATGGGCTCATCGCGTATCGCAATTTGCTGCTGCCGTCGCCATCACCATCACCATCGCCCATCCCCTCCCAAATTGACCTTCGCCCGTCATCCGCTGTTGAGAGGCCTGAAATCACACAGAGCGCCATGGCAGGCAATCCGGCCTGCAGCCCGGCCCCGCAGGAATCCGACAGCATTGTGGTCTCACCGGCTCAGCCGACTGACACTGCGATGAGGATTGTGAGGTGTAATTCCGACCTCGTCGGTCCGGCACTCCGCCGTCCAACGCCACAATGTAGCAAAACCATCTCAACACGCTTCGAGTTGGACTCAACTCTAAGCCTGTACGTAGCCACAGCTAATGCTAGTACTTCCCATAGCGACAGGGCAGAGTCTCCCATCGAAAACGTCGTTATAGTGAAGAGCCTAGAAGCACCAGTCGTACCTCAGAAGCGCCGATTGGAAGAGGACGAGGAAAACAGCGAGGGGCATCCCAGTTGGGGGGGTGATACTGAAACGGGGGACGAGTATGAGCAATATCGAAGGACGGGTAGGCAGCGACAAAGAGTGGCAGGGAATGATAAGGAGTCAGCCAAGGTTCTGGCAGTTTCTTCCTCGCCACCGGGCAAGGGCCCCACGTCGTCGCCGGCGGCCCCTCGTGCAGCCTCGGGCGAGACAGTCGGCAGCCACGCCGACGACTCCAGAGTCCCTGCCTGCATGATGCCAGGAACTTGGTTGGACGATACCGCCATATCCGACGCCCTTGTGTTCGTCGCCGCCCTTCGGCCGCTCCGCTTCATCACCGTGGACCCCCTTCTCGTGGCTCCGGACAAGACGGTGCCGGCGGGGTATTGGCAGCGTCTACACTATCTTGCAGTCCCTGACAGCACCATCCTGGTTCCCATGAACATCGACAACGCCCACTGGTGCCTCGCCGCCGTCAAGTCCCGGGAACCCGCGGCGGGCGGACCGGCATGTCAGATATTCGATTCATATCCGACCCAGCACTTTCGTGCACGATCCAAGAACCTCGCCGCGACATTCCTGAACGGCCTAACCGCATCAGCTCCCAGAGGTGGTGTCTGGGCTGCCGTGGCCCAGGCCAATGGCCAGGCGGCTGCGAGGCAGCCGTCATTCTCGGTATTCACTTTTCCCTATACCCCAGAGCAGTCCGACATGATCGAGTGTGGCGTTGCCGTTATCGTAGTCGCGCTTCACCTCGCCGGCAACCTCCCCCTGCCGGAGCAGATCGATTACGCCATGTGGCGCGACGTGCTCGGCCTTCTGGCGCAGCACCAACATCCCGCCGAGAACGACGACGACAACGACAACGAGGACGATGGCAACCCGGCTAGACGAGACGATTCCCCACCCCTCCTACGCTTAGTCCACGACCTCGGCGCCGACGACGACGAGAAAGCCCTAGAGGTCCCAACGCCATCTTTCGTGTCCGACCTCGCCACCTCTCATCCAAGCAGCACCGGGAGGCGACAATCCATGTCCTTCCGCACCTACGGCGACCTCTTCGCCCAACTCAAACGCGACTTCGAATCCCACCGCGAGGAGATGTTCTCGCGCGCAGACAGCCTCCGCTCAAACGCCCGCGCCGTCGACGACATCGCCGCGACCCTCGACGTGCTCACGCCGCCAGCAGCCGAGTCTCCGCCATCGGAGCTATCCACCATCAGCGCCGAGATCGCCCGCCTCGACGCCCTCTGCCGCCTGGCCCACGAGAGCATCTTCCCCTACGACGCCGTGGCGGCCGCGGCCGCGGCACAGGCTGGGTGGCGGGCCCGCCTGCTCGCTGCTCGCGCCGACGCCGCTGCCGTCGCGGCCCGCCGCTTGGCGTGGCTGCTGCGGGCGTTGCACCGTAGTGCGGACAGGCTGAATGAATGCGCTGGTGTTATTGATGATGCTGTTGCTTCGGGGCTTGATGGACTGGTGTCGTGAGGAGGTTTGTTCTGCGGGGACTGAGTGTTTATGGGAACAGAAGGTATTTATGGGAATTTAGTGGAACGGGTGGGAGGCTGGGGACAGGAAGGGCTTCTTGTAATGCATGGTGTGTTTACTCTATGTTGTATATATATGATACCCATTTATTTTCTTGCTGGATGGACGCCGATCGTGTCGTTGGGCTTCATTATTATCAACTCTTCTTTTGCTGACTATATCCCAAGTGATTATTATGGTACTTTGCTCCGAGATCAACCTAGGCCGTATCAAGAGGGAGTTGGCCGAAGTTATTAGACGTCCCAGCAATGCCCGAGAAGCTCAACCACACCCACGACACAGCCAACAAACCGACCACTCTATTCCCAGCCCTCCGCTCAATACGAATACCTAAACCTCCGATTCTCCCGGTCCGTCATCCTCGCCCACGCCTCACGCTCCAGATACGCATCCTCGCCGACAACCCCATCCCCGTCCTCAACACCCCGCTTCCCAGCCAACCCCCTCCGCCGATTCTCCCAGACGTAGTACGCAAACAGCGTAACCGTAACGGCCGCGCAACCGGCCTGCGTCCCCATCACGGCAAGCTTGGCGGGGCGGTAGCCGCCGGGGGCGTCGCGGGCCTGGAAGGTCTGCGGGCCGATGATGTTGCCGAGCGAGAAGGAGCCGCTGACGACGGCGGCGGCGAGGGCGCGCTTGGTCGCGCCGGCGAAGTTGGAGGCCGTCCACTTGGGATGCCATGTTAGCTGCTGGTCGGTCGGGTTTCTGTTTTGGGGAGGAAGAAAAAGGGGGGGGATTACCTGGTAGAAGACAGGGAGGGGCGCGACGACGGCGTTGACGAGGTAGATGCCTGCGAGGCAGCCGGCGCGGTTGCTGATTGGGAGGAAGGACATGAGAGAACCGCCGATGATGCTGGGTGCGGATTAGCACGACGAACGATGAGGGGATGGTTGCGGGTAACTCTTGATAGATTACCTTGGGATGATGGTGGCGACGATCCACGCCCATCGGTGGGATCCATAACGGATCCCGTAGCCGACGAACAGCGTGAAGAAGATGCTGACGGCTCCGGATGGCATGTTCATGAGAGCCGCTTTCTTGGGGGTGTAGCCGAGGTTACGAATGAGTGTAGACGAATAGGTGGTGACGACACCACTGGAAACGGAGAGCTGTATTGTACAAGAAGAATTAATAACCGCCGGAGAGGGCAGGGGGGGGGGGGTGTTCCAGCATAAAGGGCACTCACCAAGATGACGGCCAGGACCATGAGGTATAACTGGGGGTCCAACAACGCCTCTCCAATCTCCCTGAGCCGGAAGTGCTTATTTTCAACGCCTGTCTGGTTGACGCTGACGTGCTTCAGTAGCGCAACCTTCTCGCCATCAGACAGCCACGTTGCCTTCATGGGCGAGTCCGGGACGAAGA
Organism: Phialemonium atrogriseum; assembly: GCF_030411735.1. Taxonomy (NCBI): domain Eukaryota; kingdom Fungi; phylum Ascomycota; class Sordariomycetes; order Cephalothecales; family Cephalothecaceae; genus Phialemonium; species Phialemonium atrogriseum. Next base: position 68,172 of record NW_026848177.1, on the reverse strand, counting down.
AGAACGTAACTGCACCAACAACAACAGTAACGCAGCCGAGGACAACGAACATGGTCCTCCACCCGGCGAGCGCGGCAGACGACGGACCTGGGACGACGTGCTGGAAGCCGTAGGACACGAGGCCGCCGATGATCTGGCCGAGGCCGAGCCCGAGGTACCAGAACGAGAACCGGGGCGCCTGCTCCGACTTTGTGTACCACTGACTGCTGATCAGCAGGAGGGAGGGCCCGATAGTCGACTCGAAGATGCCGAGAAAGACGCGGCTGACGAGCAGGGTCTGGTAGTTGTGCGCCGCCGCGCCGCACGCCGTCGCCACTCCCCAGAGCGCGACGTTGGCGCCGAGCCACTTGGCGGCGGGTACCTTCTGGAGGAGGTAGACTGGAGAGGGGACGAGGTGTTGGTTAGCATGGAGAGTCACCTCTTTGCAACGTGGTGAGTAACATTGGACAATTACCGTTGGGAACCTCGAAGCACAGCAATGCGACAAACATAAAGGTGGCAATGTTAGAGAAGTCGTTGCCGACGAGATTTAGGTCTTTTTGGATGCCCATCACCGCGGCATACTAACCACACCATGTTATTACCCAAACATAAGCAAAAGTGGAAGACAGCTCCAATCTCACGTTGTAGATGACCTTGTCCAAAAACTGCATCGTGTAGCAGAGGAACATTAAGGGCACAATGTGCCAGTCAATCTTCCGCCGCAGCGCCTTGATGTCGGTCGAAGCATCATCCCCTCGGTGATTGTCGAGAAACTTCCAGGCCCCATCGACGTCGGAAGAGTTGCCGTCGCCGATGTCGACTGCCAATGTCCTAGTTGCATTGGCATCTTTTTCGGGAATCTCCTTGTCGTTGGAACCGCGTTTAGACATCGTCCGGGAAGGACGCAGGAAAGGGAGCAAGGGGGGATAAAGAAACCAGAGTGGTGGGTTAGGATGGAGATCCAAAATAAATCGCGGTGAATATTAGGGGTAATTATTATGCCGATGACCTGCTGTGCGGCAGGAATTAAGATCTCGAGCGAGAGAGGGAAGGAACTGCAGATTATGGCATGACTGGAGGCGATGGTGGGAGTTAAAAAAAACGGAGGGGCGGGAGCGGGAGCGGGACGACTACATGATTGATCGCAAGCTCCCTGGGTGATGCATGTTCGATGCACGATCACACCCTGTTACCCTGTCGATCAAGAACAGCGACGGGCAGGCGCCGGAATGGCGGTCTTGATGTTCCGGCCATGTACCGAACAGGTGGTCCATGCTCTTGGTACTTTTGTTGCTGCACAGCGTGGGGGGTGGTCTCGCACCATCCTGCAGATCGAGGTCGCGATAACATTGGCTGCTTCATGGGCACTCGATCTGACCAGCCCCACCCATTCTTCGCGATAATTTGCTAGTATACGTACAATTACGTGTTTGCTAGCTGCTGGTGGGATTCTTCGGACCAGGTTTCTGCGAATATCACTCGGAGACAATGCACTGCCACAATCTGATGCGGGGCTGGAATCCTTTAACCATCTGACGTCTTTCCGCATCCAAACCAAATCTTGGCAACCAAGTAGCTGCATGCTTATCGTACCTAACCAAAATGTCAAACTCAATTTTCTCACCTGTGCCGGCATACCTCCTCGGCACTGCCTTCCTCGGGGTAGGCCTCAACGCCTATGCGAACCCAGAGAGCGCCTACAAAATGTTCGGGCTCCCCCTCCAAACGTCGAAGGCATCGCCCTTGACAATCCATCCTGCCGCCGTCGAGCCCGTCTCGCCCTTCGTCTATCCCAAGGCCGCGCGCGACATCACCTTTGGACTTGCGTACTTCATCCTACAGGCTCAACAAAACGAGACTGGGGTGACGGCGTTCTCGGCCGCGGTCGCGGTTACAGGCTTTTTGGACGGCTGGACGGTCTGGACATGCGGCAGTCCGAAGATGAGGAACAACGCATGGCGTCATTGGATTGGTAGCGCGATATTCACGGTCTGGGTTGGACTAAGAGTTGTGAAGCGCATGCAGTAAGGCCTTGGGTTGTCTCTGCGGAAATGATCCACGGTGTGGACTGGAGGGGTGTCACGTCAAGGACCTGACACATCGAAGGAGTTGGAGACACGGCATCTTTCGGGGTGGGAAGATGACGACGCGAGATTGTTTCTGTCCATTTGTTTGCGCCTGATAATTAATTAATCCTGTTGCCTATCCGAACGCACCGTTCTCCGCGATGGTCTCCGATCCACCTCGGCCCTGCGCTGACGCGGCGGATCTCTTCTATCGCTCTTCTCGTAATAAATCCTGGCTCCCGTCTTTCAGCGCCGTAGTAGTCTCATAGCTCGTCTTTCACAGGGTCTTCCGCGTTGGTATTGTCCTCCTCCTTCGGGTCTGTCGCCGCCCCGTCGTTCGTCTCCTTCTGCACCAACTGTGTGGCCTTGATGGTAAACTGAATTTCCGTCTTCCCGGAGTCGTAATCCGGTTCAGTTCTGTCCACAACCCAAGCCACGACGGCTTGATCGGTTGGCGTGGCGCTATACTTGCCGAGGTCTCGTAGCTCGTCTATTGGAGAGGTGTCAATGAATGCCCAAATGGAATAAGCCCTCCTGCTTCCACATACCTTCGCACTTGCTCCCCTTCGCAACCCAAAGGGGCAAGGTCTCGTATATCGCCCCAGCCGCAAACACCATCACCTTATCACCATCACTCGGCTTCTCTCCCCCCTCGGCCGCAGTACTCGGCTCTGCAGCCCCCTTGGATTTGTCGTACACTCCGAACAGCCACTTCGCATCGTCATCTGGGTTTCTCTTCTTCTCCTGGATCCAATCCTTCACAGGCTCTGGGACATCCTTGTATTCCATAAAGATGACATCGCGGTTCGTGCCATCCCTATCGATGCCCTCCCAGCTACCAGGAAACGGTCGCCCCCCGAAGAAGTATTTGATGGAATCAGCCCATGGTGCGAGACCAACCGGGTACGGTTCTGTTATGTCGCGCACAATGTGCTGGGTTGCGCGGAAGGTGGCGGTTTCCTCGCATTTCGCTTCAAATCCGGCCGGCGTGGGATCGGGGACGAAGGGATTTGTCCAGGAGAAGGAGTCGACGACGCGATTGACGACGACATTGGCCTGGGCATTCGCGACGACAACAACGTTTGCTAGTAATGAGAAGTCGAGGATCTTCATTTTGAGGCCAAAAATGGGTATTGTGCAAACTCTCGGGACAGGGGTTATATCCAATTCGGGGGTTCCAGTACTCTATTTGAATGAACTAAAGGCCTTATTTCGCCTCGCTGTCCTTTTTTGTACCTGGTAGACCTTGAGCCCGCTCTGGCGGTTTCTGGTCTTTTTAAAGCATGAGCACTGTATTATATATGAGATTTAGATTAGCCTGAGATGCATCGTTCTATTTTAGGCATCGGAACCACAATCGCGGATCGCCAAGCTGCCCGAACTCACATTGCGCAGCTCACTTTTGCCTGATTGCAGTAGAAGGTAATTACATCTCCTCAAAACCTCTGATCCTCATACCCATAACCCGACGCGCCATAGCCCGATCCGCCAGCAGCCTGATCGTACTGCCCATAGCCTGACCCGTAGTAGCCCCTATCGTCCTGGTAATAAGTCGGTTGTGCAGAATGATATGGAAGGCGATGGCGCCAGTGTTCTTCAATGCGTCGGAACCTGGAATCCAAAAACACACCTCTGTGCAGCGGAAGTGGGGAAACAATGCAGGCGAAGTGGTTGGCCTTGCCTAAAGCGTGACGGCTTGCGTGGGCCGCCACCAGGGTTGTTGTTGTTGTTGTTGTTGCCTTGGATCACGTAGTCGTTGCCGATGCGAACTCAGCTTTAATTTGGGAGATATGGAAAATACAGAGGATCCGGACTTAATGGCGTGGCCTTGGGTCATATGAGGGTGAGAATGTCGGCCATGCTCCAACCCCTCTTGAGGCTGACGTGGCTGATGAGCCAGTTGGGCGACGTCCATTTTCCAGAACATCCTTGAATTTCCGCTACACAATGCCTTTGCATCAGAGCTGGTTTTATTTTGCTTGTTGCAATCCACCATGGCGCAGTTAGATAGACGCTCCGTTGCCCTAAGGGCTCAAGAGCTCATCGAGGACGATATCCACGAGGCAAGGGACCAAGTAAGACCATGCAACGAGGCAGGGCATGGCTTCACTGACTTTGCATACCCGTTCGACAACCCCATTTTCTACATCAAGTTCGGCAATCGGTCCATCGCATCCATGACCGCGGAGGCTAGGACACATCAATTCTCCTTTGACGCCCTTGAGAATACACCGCTGGAGCGCAGAAACGACATTCGCATCCCACAGATTTGTCGCATCCTCTACACACCCCGGGGAGCTTATATCGTCATGGAATATGTTCAGGGGAAGACACTCGGCCAGCTCTACCAAAAGATCGAACGTTTTGAGGAGAACTCCAAGCCATATTACGACAAAATCGCCAGAGGAATCAAGCTGCCTCTGTCCATTCCAGTTCCAACAGATGCCAAACCCGGCCCTTGCGGCGGAGGCATCATCAAACATCCTCTCTTTAAAGACGGTGAAGCACTAATTCGGTATGACTCGATTGGAAATGTTGGAGGACACATTAACACGGCATGTTTGCAGTGCTGAGAATCTAGGGTCGCCGTAACTAAGGTCCAAATAGCTCGCCACCTGGTTTATCAAGACCAACCCGAAGGTCACTCTTGAGCGCAAGCTTGCGTATACTCTGATCTCTACGAAGGAAACTTTCATGTTCATAGATGCCGGCGACCTGTACATCCTCGATTTCGAGCATGTTGCATTCCTGCCGATTAGCTTCCAGGACTTTGCCTTTCGATCTCCGTTTATGATGTCTTCACTTGTTGCTCCTCGCATCCAGGATCAGTTTGATCTCCCGCAAAATAACTTCATGGTAACGGAAAGGTTTCTGGACTGATGCACATGAGTGGTTCGAAACTGGGTGAGCTTAGAGATTAGTCGCGACCCCAAGCGCACACATCCAACATCCACGCAGAGACCACAAGCAGCTAACAAATTCTTCCTAGGCCTTCCGCGGCAATAATGATCTAGAACTTGCCATAGTAATAATTCGGCACTGCCTTGGTGAGGCTAGGTTGTGCACTGATCGAGGTCGGTTTTGGGAAGACCATGCAGGATATCCGGGAGGAGAAGCTGTCGAATTGGCTTGGTGCGTTGGGAAAGAAGGTTAACTCTGGTTTTCTGGAATTAGTGAATGGAGAAAGCTCTTTAAGCAGGGCGCTGTGAAGGGAGAAGTCGGACTCGACTGCGCAGATGTTGTCAGGGCATGCATCAATCGTCAGTATCAAGACACTCAGGAACCGGGTACTAAGGACTTTAGCTTTTGGGGGAGAAGCTCACCGACTGTGGTGAGGAGGCCATCATGAATCCCCATTTGGCTAGAGGAAGGTTACCACCGATTCCTCAAAGCAAGATGCATCTGTATTGTATTGTTCCGTGCGGTTGTCTTGCAGTTGTCGGGCCAGCTTGACGATACTCACCAATGTCTCTTGCGGCTGCATGATAGCTACCGGAAAGCTATGCCGCCAGACAAAGCACTTCTGGGCTGCCTTCAAAAGATTATGCGCTCTTTCCAGGACGTATACATTCTGATCAACACCCCTGATGATGGTCCCCGCGGTGATCAACGTATGGCTATGCTCCAGCTCGTGCGCGACATGTGGTCATGGACGGAGCCGGGGGCGCATGTGTGTCCCTTGGGATGACTGACATCTTAGAGGTTTAATTTGTGGGATAGAGATATGCTATCTACAGGGGAAGTCCTCAACGACACATAGGAGAGCAACAGGCAAACGTATGATGAGTTTGGGCTTACCGCCATCATGTGAGCGAATTAAGTAGACCGTCGAAGCCCCTAGTAAGCCATCTACATGTACTGATTACGCAGTGACCACGTTAGCATGAAATCGCTCTGCCTGCCTTTGCCGAGCCAACTCATAATTATGTCGTCATCAAAAAATTGCTCATGCTCGAGCAGCAACGTATGTTGGAAGTATTCTACCCCCTTGAAGGTCCAATTACGCTCAAACACAAATAACTACAGCCATACCTCTCCTAAAGCTGGCCATAAAAAATGAAGCATCCAAATTCTCCTGAGGGGAGAGTCTATCGTTTGAAAGAGAGACAGAAATGGAGTCAAGATGCCAAGGACAGCGTTCATGTACCGCGAATCATCTTGAGTCACAAGGTTATCGTCGTAGGCAAGTCGGAGAACAAGCGGGGATGGTGGGAAATTGCCACGGTTTGGATACCTCGCGTAAATGTTTCTGACTTGAGCTGACAAAAGTAGATAACAACGACGGTCAACGAGCATGTGAGCCCTGATTTATATGTCCCAATCGCCCCAACACGAAAAGATCGAAAAACCGGTATGCAGTTGCGGCTGTGCGATGATTCCTTGGGTGTGGCCGGCCTACCTTATCGCTCTTTCTTGAGGATCGATGCGGTTCATGAAGTACCATTGGAAGTTCTAGAAGGAGAGTTGAGCTGGGGGAGACAGCTGGAACTAAAGGCACAGTCCTATCGCAACTTATTAAGTTTCATGAGAAGGAAGGGGTTCAAGAAATAAAGCCATCGGATCAGGGTGCCGACCGAAGTCATTGGTGTTCTAGGGCAGTGGCCGCGACTGGCTGAGTGTTACGCATCGGCCTGCCGGCGGTCTGAGAGGCCGCGGCTGGCACAGCCGGTCGGGATCAACGGCTGGGCCGCTGATCGAGGGTTTTCGTATGTCGTGATTGGGAACCGGGGATATACACGGCCGGGTAACCAGGTGGGACGGTCTATATAATTTGTATGACGGCAGCCAGGGATTAAAACGATGTTGACTTCCCATAATTGACATTCTCTATGCATTATTGTTCTAATCCGGTAACCTGGTTCAAACACGGGGCATTCTGAGCTGAATAACATGGTGGATTGCCGATTCCACATCATTGGTTGGGCTTTGCTCAATCGACTGCATGATTTGTCGAGATTATAACATCGATATGGAACACTCAACTGGTTCACAACATACGCAGGCCCTTCCGGTCCATGGTTCTCGGCCAACCGGCCTGCACGGTGACGTCGATGGCGGAGTAGGGCGGGAACGGCAGCAGATGCTGGACCGGATTTTGCACACCGACATCCTTCACCAGACCGACCCCCCCTCCGGTCAACTCCACAGGCCCAAATATATCAAGGAAAAAACTTACCAATGGCCCTGAAATGCCGCTCCGGGCTACGATTTCCTTCTATCCACTTGTTGAGGCAGCTTGTTCATTATAAGCTGTATTTTCTTGGATATCATGACGAGTGTTGGGTTGCGGAATATTCCAGGCCAACGAGCTGAAGGACTTCTATCCCCTTCATGGGAGGGTTGTCGCTCGGTTGTCCAGTGTGAAAGTATTATTCCTTAAAACTGCGCTACCAATCAAGGGGTCGGTCCGATGCAACGCCACCTACGACGACGAACATTAGCCCCGAATGAGGAGTCTCCGGGACCTTAAAGTGGAAGTATCCAGGAACCTGGGAGACAGAACAACATTCAACAGGAGAGGGAGAAGATGACTGGCCCTATCACGGCAAAGCTGTCCCGTTCCGCACCGCTCCCTTTCCTCGGTGCCGAGATCCCATGCCACCTCATGCCGCCTAGAATTGTAGTTGCATCATCCGCCACCAAAACGTAGTGTTCAAGCCAGATGCGCCGTGGCAAGTTGTTTCTCGACTTCAGCCTCTTTACCGACGTAGCATTCGATGTTGTAGGTCTAAGTTACCACACCTTCTTCCCGCCGGGTGACGGAGCGATGTCAAAACAAGACTTGCGGGGATCCAGGGTGATATCCCGGAATTCGCAGATCACCACTATATTGGGAAGAAGGGCACCCCTGAACCCCGGTGTCTACTCTGTCCTCCAAACACGTGTTCTACCTCAGCCGTCGGGGATCATCAGCTCTGTCCACCACGCCCGAGCCAGCCACCAAAATAAAGGTGGAGATCGGCAGAGCTGAGGACAAGTGCACGGGAAAAAGTGGAATTCAGGCAGCGTGGCGAACGCTGCACGGAGCAGAATACACCGCTGATCGACACCATACGTGGGCCAATGCAATGTCAGGCCGTGTCTTGGTGTTCTAGACTCGCATGCCTTGTTTTGGATGCGCGGCCGAGAGCCGGCATTTACACTATGATTGGCTTTTCTGGGCCGAACAAAAGGAAACAAAGTGTTGATTCAAGACAATCCATGAATCATTGCTGCGAATGGTACCCAATGACGTCTGTTTTCCCCTGAGACGGGCAGGCATTTCCCGCGCCCAAATGCGGGGGTGGCTCCCACCTGCCAAGGAATACGGGGGATCGTGCATTGTACTATTAGCTTAAATGCTACGCTACCTGGATTTACCAGACGCCACCAAGTAGCCGAGATGCAATTACTATCCAAATGCCAGCCGCGATCAAGGCAAAGGCACGTCTGCATGTCTCACTGCATTTCCAGCCTGCCCTTGCACCAGTCTGTCGAAGCGTAATCTGCAGGCCACCCAGTTGCTGCACAAGACAGAGATAATTGGGCCATCGATCGATCGCAGCTGCCGGCCGGGCTGCTGGCGCACACCTACCTCCTCGGAACCCCCTTGACCCCTAACCTCCCAGCCTCGCCAAGAGGACCCCTTCATTATGCGTAGACGACGGCCCGCTATCGGCAACTGCCAGAGTTATGTCTTGTTTCCGTCGACCCTGCTAATACCTTTAATTTTACGTAGCATACATCACAGGCTGTATAAATAGCCTCCCAACGTGAGGTTGAATTTAAAATAGATCTGCACGGCATGGCTGCTAAATTCCCAACTGCAAAGGACTTGTAGGCTCCCTGCTACTGGCTGGGGGTTTCCGGGTGACGGCTGCTGCGTAGTAGGGATGGATACCCTTTTTGTTTAAAGATCGGCATGCTGCCCTGAGAAGTGTCTTGTTAGCCAGGCATCATCGACGATTCTCCGTATGCATCGTTGTCGATCAAAATGACATTAACCCTAGATTCTTCCAAGTTCTTCCCCCATTGACCCCCTGCGTCCTCTAGGCGAACGAATCACAGCAAGTGCAACATGAAGCGTGTTCAAGTCTTACGTCCTGGGAGAACGGCACAGGCTGGCTCGCTTGCAACCTGGCTCTGAGATTTCCCTTCGCCAACTTCAGAAGAGCCATGATGGCTTTACTTTTTCCGGGGTGAAAGGTCCGTTAGGCAGCTCGGCCGCGATGGTGTCTGGCTCTGTGCGTCTTCTGCCCTGGTCCAATGTTTATATAACACGGTCCCTCGCCCCTCTCGAGCTCAAACTCTCTTGACATCGCAACCAACATCATCGAGCAGCATTCAGAGCCCAGAACCCCCTTCCAGCCTTCAAACCCACCTTTCACCCACTTCCACTCAAAAACCCAACCCACCTATTCAACATGCAGCTGTCTATCATCCTCTCCGCCACCATGGCCGTCCTCGCCGCTGCCGCTCCCCAACTCGCTGTCCGCAATGGTGGTCCCGGTGGTGGCCACAGTGGCGGTGGTGGCGGTGGTAGCGGTGGTGGCAAGGGCTCCTGCAACGCCGACGTCGAGAAGCAGGTCTGCTGCAACGGCCTTCTCAGCTGCGTCGTCCAGGCCGTGAGCTCCGGCTGCACCAACCAGGCCTACTGCTGCAAGACCGATTCCCCAGTTGTAAGTTATAATTACTTCTTCAAATTTGGAGTCCGGGACATGCTGACTAGGTTTGCAGGGCGCCCTCATCTCCATCAGCGCCCTCAACTGCCTCCAGCTCTAAGCGATGGCATGGCCACTTGACTGGGCATCTTCCGACAAACCAGATGACAACTCTCTGCTGCTGTCTGCCGTTGCATAAGGATAATCTGGATTGGGGTTGGTTGGAGGCTGGGGCGTCGGGTTGCTAGCTCTGATGAGACTGGTGGGATTGGTGTGCTTGGAAACTCGGTTCTCCTTAATTACTTGTGCTGTTGCGAGGCCTCCACGACATTCTTTTGAGTAATTACTTTGAACTGAATTCTGATTCCCGATTCACAGTCCACAACAAGTGATTGTAAGCTCCGACGTTGAATATAAGTTTCCAATGCCAACAACGCTGTAACTATCCTAACCAGTGCCATCATCACCCGTTCCTATTCCTCAGGTCTTTCAATCCGACATTCGAACCTAGTCCCAGGATATGACCCCATCTTGATACGCCTCGTCGTTAATAGCAAAGGGCCAGGCCCTTCCTGCGACGCCATCATCAACGCCACGTTTCGCTCTAGCGTTGCCACCACGAGAGATTTAATTACATGTCTCAGCCACCTTGACCCCAATCTCGCCCTTCTTAGAAGTCCTTTCGTACGACGACCATTATACAAGCAAAGCGCCTCTCCACATCTGCACTCTGTCTGCAATGACCTGCAGGGGTTTTCCACTGGGCCACCGATTAATTTCACTCTGATACATGATTGGCACGAATATGCCGAGTAGATGGACGTCCCCGTTTGGTATCTCTCAACTACACTACAGAGGATAGGGCGCTCCTAGCTGAGGCAATGGCCTACCATTCCCTTTCCTCCCGAGGCAGACATTGGCTGCGCCGCACTGGCCAGCATTGGCGGACGAGTGTTTCGTCCGGGCTGTCGTTTTCTCGAGTTTTTGAGCACCTTGGGAGATCTCAGGCAAGATACTTTCCCAGCATGTGGATCCAAAGTGACTTATCAGTTGTGTAACAATAGACTCCGTGGCTGCGAAGCAACCAATAGAGGTAGTTACAGGTAGGCCACTCGTAGTAAATTCTGCGTCGCTGATCAATCTCGGTGGAATTACGAAGAAGAATAGAGCGGGGACAAATGGGAAGGAGTGGGGATATAGGAGCGCGAGCGAAAAGCATCGCTTGCCCCATCATCCAAAGTATTCTCGTATTTCTAAGTTTGCTTTTTCGTCGCATGTGTCAGTTAATCAGCAGTCGAAACCATCCCCTGTTTACAGCAAACCAACAAGCAAACTGACCACCGATTGCCTGATCTCCGATAACCCCTTCAGATGGAGTGAGGGCCCCACTCCATCTGAATACGGTAATCTGTGCGAGTCCCAACGGCGTCGTACGCTAGCTCCAGGCTCTATTGTCGGTGAACCAGTCGGAACAAGACACCCTGCGTGGTGCATCCTGGCTAGACCTTTGGCTGGCTTGGCTGGCACACCCTGGTAAATAGTGGGGGATTCTTGCCTTGACACTTCCATTCGTGGGGGAGTTTCCAGCCGCTTGGCCCTGCAGTGGACTCAAAAGGTACAAGGTTCGACTGTACCTCTGGAACATTCCAAGGTGCGCCGTTGAATTAGCCCACTGCCCCCAACAGTGTAACCCAGCCACCCAGCCCCCGCCACCATCCATGCACACATCCCACGCACCATCAACGAACCTACCAAACAATCATTACCACCAGGCTGCTCAATACTGTACCCCGCTTCCTGCCGTCTCGCGCGCGCAGAGAGACAAAAAAAAAAAAAAAAAAAAAAAGAAAAAAGATGGTCAACCCACCCCACCAGCCCGTCATCGTCATCGGCGCCGGAGTCAGCGGCCTTCTCCTCGCGCAGCACCTCCGCGAACGGCAGATCCCGTTCCGCGTCTTCGAGCGGGACCTCGGCCACGCCTACCGCGGCGTGGGCTGGGGTCTCAGCCTCCACTGGTCGCTGCCCGCCGTGAGGTCCCTCCTCCCCGAGGACCTGGTCCGCCGGCTGCCCGAGGCGTACGTCGATAGGCTCGCCGTCGAGAACGGGGAGTCGTCGGCGTTCCCGTTCTTTGACCTCGCTAGCGGCGAGCTCGTGGCCAAGACACCGAAGGCGCCGGAGTCGGATAGGATCAGGGTCAGTCGCCAGAGGCTGCTGCAGATCCTCGCGACTGGAATTGATATTCAGGTGCGTGGATTCGGGATCTCCAAATCTGGTGAAGGGAAGAATCCATTGTTGACGCTGCCACTGGCTCGCAGTGGAGGAAAGCCTTCACCAAATACGAGTCCACAGGCGACGACTCAATCACGGCATCTTTCTCGGACGGCTCATCGTGCGTGGGCACTCTGCTGGTAGCATGCGACGGCAGCAACTCCAGAGTCCGGCGTCAGTTGTTCCCCAACGAGCACGAGAACCGCCCGTTGCCTGTCCGGCTGATGGGCGTCAAGATAGACGTCAGTCCGGAGCAGATCGAGCCGCTGAGGCAGCTCGACCCCTTCTTTTTCCAGGGCGCCTCGTCTGAGAATGACTCCTTCATGTACTTCAGCAGTAGGTCATCCATTGCCTCCACGCCGAAATAACAGCCGACCGACCAGCCCAGAACTGACACTCCAACCCCCACCGGCCAGTCCTCGACGCGCCAGCCAACAACGACGAGAGGTCGGACATGTACACCTGCCAGATCGTAGTCTCCTGGCCCTTCCGCCCAGGCTTCCTCGGCAACCCATCGCCGACGCCCGTGCCGCCCACCAACGAGGGCAGGCTCGACCTCCTCTGTATCCTCGCCAAGACGTGGGCCGAGCCCTTCCAGTCGCTGGTCCTCGGCATCCCCCCGGGTACCGAGGTGAAGACCCTAGATCTCGCAGACTGGCCGCCTCCGAGGGGGGCGCACGGGACGGACCGGGTGGTGCTTATGGGAGATGCCTTTCATACTATGACGATGTGTAGGTGTTTTATTGTAATGGGGCCATATCCCTCGGCCACGGTATGCTGACCCATCGTTGACATACGACAGACCGCGGGGAGGGAGCTAACCACGCGATCCTCGACGTGCTCGACTTTGCCGACATTGTCTCGCCCTGCCTTCGCGGGCCCGAGGGAAACAACACAGCTCGAGGGAACTCCTCGACGACTGATATCGACGACAAAGCGGAGGCGATCGCGATCGATGGCGGCGCGGCGGGTTTGCGGGCGGCTCTCGACGGGTACGAGGATGCCGTTATCGCGAGGGCCCGCGCGGGGGTCCTGGCTTCGCGGCGGGCTTGTCTGGATGCGCATGACTGGGGAAAAATTGGCCCCGGAAGCCCGTTGTTGTCTAGGAGGGAGCCGAGGCTGCTGTTTGACGAGGAATGAGGTATTGAAGAGCGCCGGGTCGACAGACAGGGAGACAGGTCCTGACCCTTGATGCCCCTCTGCGATTCCATGTGGCTGGTCAACTTGCGGGTTCTCCAGTTCATTCCCATTCATCTTTTCTATCGCTTCCCCTTCCCCTGTCCTTGATCTCCAGCTCCCGAGGGCTAACTATTGGACAAAGCCCGGAAATGCACAACAGCGTAAGGATAATGAGAGTGATATAAGCGGCTGTCCTAGCCATCGTCTATCAAGACCGCTAGTCTTCCGCACCCCGCCTTCTTCAAGGTTCCTTTATCTTCCATTTCTCCTCTTCATCCATTCGCCTTCAATCCTCCCTTCTCATATCCCTGGTTCCGCCCTGCACACCTTATTACAGCCCCCCTAGTGCGCAAACCTGAAGTCCAACCTCCTGCTCCCAGCCAGCTTCGTATTGTCGACGTAGTCGCGCCTCTCCTGCTCCGTCATGGCGTCCCACACCCTGTCGCGTTGCTTGTTCCGCCAGACGTAATACCCCTTGGCGAAGAGGAAGGCGCCAATGACAAGGAAGTTGATGATGACCAGGTTCTGGTTGCCGACCTTGTATAGGGGCTTGTCGTAATCTTGGTAGATGTAAGCGGCTATAATACTGCCGGTTTGGACCGTCATCTGTTTTCGGTTGCGAGATCAGCACGGAACCTCTCAATGCCAAAGTAGAGGTCGGTAGACAGGATAATAAAGACAAAGCGGCGTGGCTCTCACTCACATTATACATAGCGGCAGACACAGACCGCGTGCCAACGTTGTTTGAGTTCTTAGACGCCCAGCCGACGATGATGGCGTGGGCGTAAGGGTACGACGTCAGGACGGTGACGAGGGCGTAGGTCCCCCACTTGTCGACGATCACGCCGGGCCACCAGCGGAGGGCGATGAGGCATGGGAGTGTCCAGAGGGGCTGTAGCAGCGACACTAGTGCACGCTCGTTCAGCCTTTCCGACAGTCGCGTCAGGAGAAGGAGATTGATGATGTGGAAGACGTTCTAGGATCACGTCGTTAGTACTGAGGCATGTATTGCATCTCCTTGCCATTTGGAGGGATAACTTACGTATGGAATAGTCAGTAGATTCGTAGTGAAGGGGCTGAATCCAAGCTTCCTCAGGGTCAGTGTGATATAGGTTGTTGGCGGGTTGGATGGGATGAATTCGATGAGTCCGATGACATAGATGGGCCACAGGTCGTAGTCCTTCAGGGCTTCCCACAGACGCATCGGCGTGATGGCCTGGCGGTTGTGCATGTCCCCCTTGGAGGGGTCGTCGCGCAGGACCCTATTGACGACGATGCTGACCTCCCGGTCTGTGAACCAGCCTTTGGGGCGGAACCAGGCCTTGGTTTGCACCGCCGAGGCCGGCATCATGAAGAAGCTCGCAATGCCCACAAGCAAGGTGATTAGGCCCTCAACGAGGAACAACCATCGCCAGCCGCCCCACCCGTTGACGCCGCGGAGGTGCAGGAGCGCAAAGGCGAGGAGGGAGGTGACGATCCCGGTGACCGAGAGGGAGGTCCAGAAGTAACTGAGTCGGATTGGGAGCTCTCGGGACGTGTAGAAATAGGACAGCCAGAGGACAATGTCGGGGATGAACCCGCCCTGGAGAAAACCACGTTAGCTGGCTCACGACATATCTTGAAGGGTAACAACAGACGAACCTCGAGAAGTCCTAGAAGGCTGCGGGTAACGAGAAAACTCGTCCGGCCAGTCAAGGCGCACTGCGCAAGCGCGACGATAGACCACAGTACCATCTGCATGGGAATCCACCTATCCGGACCCATCTTCTTCGACACCAGCTGAGACGGAAGCTCGGCCAGGAGGAATGACAGTCGGAAGATGCTGTTACCATAATTGTAGTCTTTTTCGTGGCGTCAGCACGCATGCACTTTCTCGTCAGTCCGACATGGCCTGATATGACTAACCGTTGGTGTTCATCCCCAAATCATCTAACATGTTATCCGAAACCGCCTGAGCGAGGTTTCCGCGATCGACCTGCAGCGCGAAGAACATGACGCACTGGGAATTTCAGCCCGTCAGCCTTTATGTCCCCTCAAAGGAAGGGGATATCCTTACAGCCCACAGACAGACACGCATGTCCAGCTTCCTGACGAGCTTCTTCTCCTCCTCTTCAGACCACTCGATCTCCGGGTCGAAGACAAACCGGCACTCGTACTTGGCGGCGTCATAGACCTTACGCCAGTGCTCTGCGACCGCGGGGTCCTTGAAGGGATTCTTGCTGGTGTCGTACACTTCATCATCTGATCCCGAGTGCTCACTGGCATTGAGGTGAATGAGACTGCTCTTGCTCTTCTCCTCGACGCTGTCGGGTCCGACCCCGACGGCGCCGAGTTTCTCAGCGGGCGCGACGTTGGCGGCCATGGGTGGGTTTGGAAGCTCAAAGGCGAGCAGGGTTTGACTTCTAATTAATTCAGTCCGAGACGTCTTAATTCTCCTGGGGAGAGCTTGTTCGTGAGGACTGAGGTGTACGCCGGAAGAGCCCATATATACGCATGTTGATCACACATTCCAGCTGCCAGATGCGATAAGATATTGTAAGCTGCCCTGCATTCCCATGATCCCAAAATACTGTCAATCTATTGCGTGCTGCTTGTCATTCCCCAGTATGATTTGCTTGAACCCGCTCAAATCGCAGATTTGGCGAGAGGACCGGTACCCGAGAATACTGATGTCCAATCGCTCGCCACTTCACCTGCAGGGTCTGGACCGATGAATAACGCAACCATGGCCCCGGGTGCAGTCGTCAACTTGTTATCCCCTCCTGTTTACTGGGTGTCGGAGTGCGGCTGCCCGAGCCCCCGGTAGTTGATCATCCATATAATATCGGCCATCGGAAGGGTGGTGCGGTCTCGAGTTCCGGAGATAAGGCACGGCTGAACATGGAGTTCACCAGCTTCCCCCACAGCCTCCCTGGTATCTTGGCAACTGTGCTTAATAATTGGTTAATAGAAGCAGGGACAATGCCAGAACAAGGAATGGTGGAAGGTTGGCTGCTGATGAGCTCATCGACGACGACGTTTGACTTGGTTACACCTGAGAAGATAACTATAAAAACATGGCTCCCTCCGCGGAGATATCCAACAACAGTTCCTGCATCGGGTGTCGGAGACAGAAATGTCGTGATTTGACACCATAGACGCACGGACGAATTGCCAGAGTATTTACAACGTCGCGGGGAGGAACTGGAGAGGTCCGCGGAAATGCAACTTGCAAAACTGTGTCGCCATCTGTCACTCCGCATTTCGTGCCTCGTGGTTTGTGAAGTTGCCATTGGCAGAATTGTTATCTTGGAACTATATCAAGGGCTGCTAAGGACGACGAACATGCTTCTAATCGAATAAGATTCCTGCTACATTCTTTTCGCCATCTTTGTCACATGTCTTGTTTACTCTGATTACCTTGGCCTATCAACGCTGGATTAAATAGCTGATGAAACGATTGCTCGATGCCAAAAAGGTACGAGCTTGGCTGAGATAGACGGGTAAAGTATAGCCCCGTAGCTGATTAGCTCCCCCCGAGCATAAACGGCGGCATCGTCGTCTTCGTCGTAGTCGCTGCTGCCTGCGTCGGTGCCAATCCCGGTGATAGAATATCCCCGTTCACTATACAACCCCCAATATTCACGGGCAGACGGAAGTCCACCTGACCCAGGATACAATCGGTCGTCGTCAAATAATGGCCAAGCCCGTTGCCTGTAGAGGCTCATAAGCCCACCGCAGTGCCAAGGCGAGTCGAAAGTCCATCTACTATCACGACCCAGCTCAAATCGAGAAGAAGGGCCGATGTCGGTGTATCGTACGATAGGACGCTTGTGCTTAACCTCTTTTTCGAAGTTTCGCATGAACTTCCGGAACGCCCTCCTGCGTGATGTGAGGGTGCTTGTGAGAAGGTCAAGGCCAGCCGTCGCCATCAACGACACAAGAGGTTTGCTCCAACCCGACCATCTCCCGACGTCATTCCAACCGGGACAATACCCGCCTTGGTCGGGAAATCCTCTGGCACCCAACAGACGCGCATTCTCAAATTCCGGGTATCTCCATGCTTCTGGAATGCAAAGGAGACGGGCCTTCCCGTGAATGGCGATCATGGTCCCGTACACGGTGAGGAGGTACTCGCGCACGCAGGCAAGTAGGTGTAGGTCGGGCAGTTGCGCCATCCTTCCCTTGCATTTGTCCAGGAAGCTCCAGTCCCAATGCAGGAATGGAGGAGGTTTGTTGTCTTTGTCCTCCTCTTCATCGGAAGAAGAGGACAGGTCGTCCTCCGTATCACCACTTTCGTCATATTCCCCACCATCGTCAGAGGAGGAGGGGAATGACGAGAAGTCCCCCCTATCGCCACATTGGTCATTTTCATCGTCAGAGGAGAGGGAGAAGAATGACGAGCAGTCCTCGTTATCGCCATGTTGGTCTTCTTCTTCATCGCTGTCAGAAGGAGGAGAACGGAATGTAGTCCTCACTAGCGCCATGTGGGTCATCTTCCTCATCGTCTTCGGAGGCGATTGGCGAGCAGTCCTCGCTAGCGCCATGTAGGTCATCTTCCTCGGCTAAGAATGACAAGCTGTCCTCACTATCACCACTTTCGTCATCTTCCTCATCCTTATGATCAACGCCGTGGCTGCGTTCCCGGACTGGGCCGTATACCTTGCAAAGGATTTCGTACAGAAGGAACGCCTGGAATATATTGCGCCACTCGTCGTCGGTTAATACGTCCATGTCAAACACACCCTCGTTCACCATGCGCGACGGGGATGGCTTACAATCCTCCGCCTCGGCAAAATCCCAAGAAACGTGATGGGCGCCATGCGCGAACTTAGGCAGCTGACGATAAACCCAAGGCAGATATCGGCTCGTGGCCTTGGAAAGGTAGTCCTCGACGTATAGAGAGATCCTCCGGCAGAGCGAATGAAGGACGTAGATGGTGGGGATATCAACTGGCCTGAATGGATCGGGCAGTTTGTTCGATGCCCACTGCTGGAGATGTCTATCGATAATGGCGGTTCTCTCGTCGTTGCTGCTGCCACTTTGCCCTTCCTCCGTCGTTGTCGGGAAGAGAATAACAGCCATCGCATCTTGGACAAGAGAGCCGTTACCGAGATCTCGTTCGACATAGTTAGCGAGTATCGAAAACTTGGACGTTTGTCGTTGGCGCAGCATGACCGGGGATGCACGAGTGAGAGCAACGAGGTCTCGGCGGGTGTGGAGCTGGAGGATAATCTCCAGACGGATTTCGGATGGGCATTTCTGGAATGGGTCCATCATTAGCCGTGTAATAAAGGTGAAGTGGATTGTTATTCTCCTTACTGCTTTTCCGGTACACGTGGTGTGCTTGGGTTTGTGAGCGGTGTGTGTGTGTGTGCGTGTGTGTTGGGGAGAAATGTCCAAGAGAGAGTCCAATGGTATTAATTGAGGTGGTGGTGGTGGTGTTGGATGCAGAGATGACATTTCCGCGTGTCGTGTCCCAACCGGAGAATTCGTTTTGTATCTGGCATTAGGGTTCACGGCGTGACTCATCGGTGAGTTGCATTAAGTTTGAGTTTGAGTTTGAGCTTGCGCATACCATGACATCGGAATTGAGAGTCTGAGGTTACTGAGATCCAACTGGCAGCGGGTGCTACCAACTGCACAAACCTGAACGGCGTCCACGAGTCGAGCGGGGCTATGGGACTTAGATGAGAAGGCGAGCAGCGAGCCTTGTTTCCTATCACTTTAAGCATTGTCTGGCCGCAGGCTATGGCCACCGCAAATGACATGGTGGCAGACATGATGTCCATCGCCGGAAACATTGAAGCCACTCCGGCGAAGTTTCACAATCTTAGATTCCGGCCCTCAAGCGAAGAGGCCGCCCGGCTTCATGAGCTCGCTGCCGAAATCCTCACGCCGGCGCAAACTCTCCAGGAAACAAACGCTCACAGAATGCGCAACAGGATAGGCACCCGAGGTCTATCAGAAGTCAAATGAGCACAACTTTGTCACGCGAAGCTGCATTCGAATACGCACATAACATTTGGATTGGAATTATCGTGGGGTTAGTCCCCCCGTTTCGTGACGAGGTTCACATCAACGTACATAGCTTCAAATCGACATCCAGCAGGTATCATCCCTATATAGGCGCCCTTGCCTCTGACTTTCTCCCAGACGGTGGCATTTTTCGTCACCTTGTGCTTGTTCTGCTTGTCCCTGTCCCCGTGCTTGTCGTCCTCGTCTTTCTTCAGCACACGTATGCGTATGCACCCGAAGCCTTCGAGTCCAGCTTGTGGTCTAAAGACGATGACACGATCGGTCGGGTGGGCTTTGAAAAGCTCGATTATGACGGGTGAGAAGCCAGAGACGTCACATTGTGACGCCGAGAAGCCATCACCAAACTTTGGCAGCACATATGTCAGCATTGGCACAAAACAGGCTCCGATGCGCGGTAAGGGATACGGGGTCCGTACCTCGTGGGTGACGTGCTTTAACAATTCGTCGTCGTCGGCTGCCTTGTCGACCGGAAGTGCCACGTAACGCGGCGTGGTCATTAATCATGCCTTTCGACGAGCGCAAGAATAGCCAACTTAAGAAACAGTGGGATCGGGCGTGGAAGCAATTAGAATGCGGCAAGAAGGTGGGCGACGCGAGAGGGCGGGAGTTGTGGTAGTTATGTAGTTACCGGCAAGGTAGCGAAGGACACACTTGGGCAATTCCGCCCTACCTCTCCTGCCTCAGCACAACCCCGCACCACCGAGCCTTACCGAGACTCACCTCCCCTTACCTTAGCGAGTTCGGCATCCTTCCAGGCTCCCTCGCAGCCCAGATCTCTCCATCGGATGTCGGGGTCCACGTTAATGTCCATCGACGAATCGCCACAGTAGACATGGTGCCAGTCAGCACCGCCGGAGTCTTCATTATCCGGGTCGTACTTGACGACGAACCGCGCCAGGTCGACGGCCCATTCGGTCGAACCGCCGAAGTTGTCGCTCTTGTACTTCGCCACGCGCTTGCTCAGCGTCGCCGAGTTCATGTACGAAACTCAGTTATCGCCTTAGACGAGAGTGTCGGACTCGGCTGTCCTCGTCGTAGTACGAGGTCACCCCGCTGCCGTCCCGCTTGCCGCTGCCGGATGCGAGGCCCATGATGTCGTTGAGCTCCGCATTCGAGATGTAGCCGGCCTCCCCGGTGACATTTACCGGGCGTGGCACCGGACTTGGGCCCGGTGAACTTACACTGTTGGCCATGTCGGCGATGGGGACGTCTCTGGCTTCTCACCCGTCATAATCGAGCTTTTCAAAGCCCTAAAACCGGCCCAAAACCTAAAGCTAATCTCGCAAGAGCTGCCGATCACGCCGATCACCCTCAAGGTACCGCCCCACCAAAGTTGTAACTGCAACGCTCCAGATGAAGCGTTCCTGGAAGCGGGACCAGGATAAAAAACAGGGATCTTCACGTGATCACAGAGTGCACAGGCCCCACGTTTTACCCCTTTTTTTCCTTCCCTTTTCCACGCAGCCAGGTTCCACCTTTCACTAGCCCCGTCTTCCCGGGCCGCGCACTCGGAGATCCAGGACCGGGACGGGACAGGGAGGGCTGTGGGGGAGTTTGAGCCCTATTGCTATTCCCAGAAGCTTCGGGCTGCCAAGGTCTTCTCCCGTGGCCTTGGCAAGTATCATTTGCCTGTCACTTCAAGGTAAACCCTGCAATATCGAGAGACATCATATTGACCCTTACAGTCTCAGGCTCTCTCCCCTTCCCATGTTCGAGTTGTACGCAAACAGCACCAAATTTCGAATTTGCTGACACACGAGTCTAGATCGCGCGCTATTGATCGCGAACCCCTGCTGGCAGCCCGTAGTGAGTTTAGCGGTGGTCTTGGCTGCTGACAGCCACCCCGTGATCCGTGCGTGTAAAACATGGACCAATTTCCCTGGACCTTCAAACCCAGTTCTCTCGAATCTGGGTGCACTTTGTGATACGACTCTGAGGGGTCAAGGTTTGAGGCCGTCAGTGCCATCGCGAGCATGCCACGCCGTCCATTCTTAACGGCAGTCTTGCTGGTCTCCCAGTTTCTTGGTTCTGTCGCAGCAGGTACAGTCCATTCAGTACCTCATTTTCCAGCCAAAACATGGTGACTGACGCTGTCTTTCTACAGGATGCAGCTCCCCTGGCTATTCCATCTCCTCCCCCGCCGGCAGCGATGACATCTCCAGCTGCACGACCTTTGACGGCTCCATCTCCCTCCTCTTCGGCGACAAGCCCTCGGCATGGCAATCCTCCAACGCCGTCGTCGATCTGGGCGACATCGTAACCATCACGGGCGACCTTGTCATCTACGCTGACTCCCGTCCTCAGCGGACCACCGTCATCGCCTCGAAGCTCAAGGCCATCAAAGGTGGGATCACCATCCAGAATATCGATTCCACCGGCACGGTTCGAAGCCTCAGCATCTCGTTTCCGAGCCTGGAATCCGTGGGTCGTGGATATGCCATCACCGGCGGGATCAGCGAGGTGGCGATCCAACATTCCGACAAGCTCACTGTTGGAAAGTTGTTCCAGGCGTGGGGTACCGACGTGGACGAATTCCACGTTGGAGGGTTGGTCACCATGGACGGGCAATTGACGATCAATACAAACCCCAGCATGAAGACACTGGATATCGGGGATCTTGTCACGGTGACCAGCTTCCTCCGGATACAACAGAATGACGTTTTATCGTCCGTATCTCTCAACTCGTTGCAGACCGTGGGGGCAGACCTGACCTTTGACGGAAATCCCAAACTGGTGGAGCTGGAACTGCCAGCCCTCCAATTCGCCGAGACTCTCTCCTTCGCTTCGAACGGGCAGAAATTCGCCGTCTCGCTACCGCAGCTTTCCTCCCTCGGCAAGCCGAACACGACCAGCACGTCCACCATCCAAGACATTGACGAGATAGACCTGCCGTCTCTCCGGAACGTGACGGGCGATCTCGCCTTCCAGTCCACCTCGCTCACCGACCTGACCATCCCGATCCTGACGCATGCGGTCGGCAGCATCACCGTGGAGGACAACTCCGCCATGACGACGCTCGCCTTCCCCCGACTGCGCTCGATGAAGAACATATTCATCTCCGGCAACGACGGGCTGAACAACTTCACGGCCAACGCGTTGGCAACCGCCGGAACAATATCCATTAAGGGGCCGGCGCTGACGAACGTCGAGTTCTTCGGCTTGAAGGAGGTGACGTCGGACTTCAAGATCGTGGGGGCCGCCTCGATGGATTGCTCCTGGTTCGACCAGAACATCAAGCCGATCGTCAAGGGGAGCTTCTCCTGCGTCGGAAACCACGCCCAGCCGGCAACGGAGAGGAAGCCGAGCACCGGGGGGATTGAGAATACCGACGGGGAGCCGCCGCGAAGCGATCCCACGGCGGAGGCCGGAAAGGCGGCGAGCGGTCTTTCCCGGGGGGCCAAGGCTGGAATTGGCATCGGCGCAGCTGCTGGTGTCGTCATCCTTGTGGGCTTGGCTGCGTTCCTATTCTTTGCCATTCGGAAGAAGAGGCGGCTACCGAAGGAGCACCGAAATGACGTGCAAGGTTACCCTCCGAAGGGAGACACGGACACGGACGGTTCGGAGGTGTTCGACGGGAGGCTGAGGATGGGGGTGCACACGACGATCAGGGCTGTCCCCTCGCGTGATAAGGGGAGCCCCGAGTTGCCAATGCTTGAGTTTAACAAGTCTCTAGGCTTGGACAAGTAGAAGGGCCGCGAAGAAGGACACGGGGTTGCGATTAGGGATTATCATGATGCATTATGGGTTGTAGGTTCTGACAACCACGGGGCGCTACCCTGAGCGTATAGTTAATTACTTATTTAATGGTTTTTCTCCAATTCTTGACCACTACGTTTCGACGCAAAGGGTTCTTCTTCATTGACATCTACTTCTATGATGCAATCTAATCGGAACACGAGCCGAGGTCCTGATGTGATTTCTCAGGGTACCGCAGTTTCGCTAACCATTATCGCTGCACATGTGGATTTCTCGGTTGAAACCAATACCAACACACATCTGATGCAGTGTGGCGCCTCTCGCTGTACCCAGGAAGTGACACCATGACTCTGCACGGGCTACCCCCTTTACCCCTTTTTCCCCCTTTCGCAACATGACGGGATGGTGGGAAGCGTAAGCAACGGCAGCAGGCCTTTATTAATACGCGTCCTGTTTGTAGCTGTTCTCCCTAGTAAGGTCAACAACTGATGGAGAACTGCGGGATCCCAAATTTGGCCGTGAGTCTCTCACAGCAACGGAGGTACAGAGAGGACAGAGTCGGAACGGTCTGACTCCTCGAGGCCGTTCTCTACCGCCGAAGACAAAGCCATCGCGGCATCTACTTCCATAACCAGTTCACAAGGGCGACATGTTGCCCGCAGCGAATGCCCCTTGATCCCAGAGGCCTACGTCGGGATCGTCGAGTGTAAGGGTTGTATGGACCTCGATAGGAGACGATGGCACAGAGAGGAGGGAGAAACCTCAAACTGGCACTTCGCGAGTAGCCCCGGTGGCATTATTACTCGTCCCTGAGCAACAGCCACCCGACTCTGACATACTTTGAGCTAACTCCTCCGAAGGAAGTCGATCAAGAGCGCCGAGACCTCGTGCCAGTAGGGGGGACGTATGCTTCATGAGTATTACCTGTTTGACGGATAATTTATGTAGCTTATGGACGTTGTCTCAATGTCTAACAAACATGCTTCTCTAGTTTAGAAATGAAGTTCAACCCGAGCAAACACATCCTCCAGTCAACCACAACGACAAGCCATGCCATGCACCCTTATCCCTCTCTACGGGAAGAGACCGAAGCAGTTGGCATAGTAGGTCACAGTAGCCGACCAATCCGAGAAGATTCCAAGCACACCAACGTCCTGTGCCAAGGCGTGGACCAGGTTATACACATCACCATCGTTGTTCGTAACATTGGCGATGGAGGTGAAGTAGAATCCACCCTTGGACCCGTCGCCAAGGAAGCCAGACCGCTCCAGCGACCACGTAATAAGCTTGAAACCCAGCCTCTTTGCCTCAATGGTATACTTGGAAGGCACAATCTTGCCAGCCTCATCCAGCGCGACAAGGTAGTACAGCGGCGGAGCCATGATGTTCACGCCGGCGGCCCGGTAGCCGCTCAGGTTCGCAACGGCCTTCTCAAAGGTCGCAGGGGTGTCGCCGCTCTCGTCGAGCAGGACGGCCTGCTTGGCAAACTCGGGCTCGTGCTCGAGCCAGTACAGGACGTCGTCGTACAGGAAACTCTGCGGCCAGACGCGGCTAAAGTCGATGCCCGCCTCCCGGTACTCGTCGACGAACTGCTGGGCGTACTTCTCCTGCGTGTAGTCGCCGTCAAAGGGCATGGCGAAGGGCGCGGTCTTCAGCTCGGGCGTGAATTTCAGGCCCAGGGAGTCGACGAGCTTGATCCACTCCTTGTGCGTCATCACCTTGCCGCAGGTGGCGTACAGGTCGGTGCGGTACGCAGGGGTGCCGTGTAGGAAGTCCTGCGGCGTGGTGGCGCTTGGGTTGTAGCCGTCCATCTTGCTGCAGAGGGACTTGAACTCGGCCACGGTGATGTCACTGGTGCAGCAAGTCGCGCTGGCCTTGGTGCCGGCCTTGGGATCTGCGGGCTTGAAGGGTTTGGTGCACTTGGCGTTCAGCTCCGGGATGGTGACGATGTTCGTCGTGGTGTGGAGATCACAGATGTCGTGCCGGCACACAAGCTCCCTGTCAGACGTGAAGGCCACGTCACACTCGAGGATACCGGCGCCCATCCGGGCTCCGGCAAGCTGCGATTCCAGCGTCTCCTCCGGGATGAGCATGGTGCCGCCGCCGCGGTGGCCAATGCTGAAGGCGGTGGGCTTCATCTCCAGCTCCGAGCAGGACGCCAGCTTGTTCTTCAGCGGACCGGGATCCATGTCGTTGACCAGGAAGTAGGGCCGCGGGCCGAGCTGGACGCTGGTGATCGGCTGCAGTCCACCGCAGGACTTGCCGGCGGGTGCGGCATTAACCTTTGGCCCAAGGGCCAGAAGCCCGGCCAGGGCAAGCGAGACGGCGGACATGGCAGGCATTGCAGGCATGGCAAATCGAGGTGCGTACACCTCACTTGGTTTGGTCTTCTCGGAGATGACTCGTCTTCTATGAAGGGCAACGGAAAGAGCAGCAGCTGAGACTTCTAGGAATGCTACGTCTCATCTTATACATGAAGATCCATCCTACCCCTCATACACAGCAAGCTAATCCTTGTAGCTCTACTGAGCTGTTGACAGGGGTTTGGAGAGCTCTAGCTAGCAATGTTAGGGTAGAGCTGCTTTTTTTTCTAGAAGGCAGGTGCTGCGTGGTCATCAATCCAATCGATCACCACCTTACTATCATGCCCGCCTCTTTATCCATGTCCTCGACCAACATCATTAGCGGCCAGGAGCTATGCCCCATGAGAAATGAACAAGATATATGGGACGCACGTGTTGTCAAGCAATGCGGCCCAATGGTTGTCATCCCTAGAATTGCCAAGACGTGGTTCTGATATAGCCAAATGCCAAGGAGGCTTGTCCAGCATCCCTGCCTCATCTTGGCGGCGTGCACTAACGGCTGCCACTCATTGGTAAAACCGTTGGTAACGTTGCGAAACGATATTCATCACGTGAAACAAATGACCATTGTCTATCTTCGCGGCGCGTGGATTGTAGGTGGGAATCTGTCTGAGGGGATGCGCATATTTATTTTTATTTTGGGGACTCTCCATACCTACGTATAGGTAGGCACGCTCGGCACGGTAGTTACCCCTGATGCAAGGAGCTGGACTGCCAGGGTACAACTGTTACGGACCGAAAGAAACTCTGCCACCTGGTTTAACGAGCGCCAACAATTGTAGCTGGCGACAGCAACATCAACAGAGCTATCAAGTGGCGGCAATGGCAACAGAACTGGTGTAGGGACAATTACAAGCGATATAAATAGCGTTAGCTGGCAACGGTGCCCGCTATTAACAATGGCGCTGGCGATGGCAGAGGTACTAGTTTGGATCCTGGCGGCCCACAAGACCATCTGCCAAATTCTTCGGCACCTGGTGCAAAGCCCCACTAAAAATGAGCGTGCAACCTCGGGATTCGCCGGTCGTCACCTGATCCGCTTATCTTATCTATGGGGCGCCAATGGGGGGGGTCTAGCGTCAAGATGGAAAATACGTTTGGTCTCACCTGATTATTACGCAGGTCTAAGTATCTTTCATCCTGCCCCACATAAACTTGTTCTCGATGACGACGGGACACACCCGCTGTACCCGTGCCTGAAAGAAAAAAAGGCACTTCGCTGTCAGCCCGACTTCTACCTCAAAAGGAAGAAACGAAGGAGAAACCTCGCAGACATTTCCACTCCTTCGACTCCAGGTCTAATGACGTCATTCTCACCCTCCAATTGGAGCTGACAATGTCGTCGACACCTCAAAGAAGTGATGAGCGGCAGACAGCCATCGTTGCCGAACACCTGCATGCGGGATACGGCACGGCTTTTGACGCCGGTGAAGATGCCGGTGGGTCGGGTTTGGAGACCCAGTCGGCCCATTCCGCTCCGCCGGTGACCGCGGGCGTGACCGGGGAGGGGGAGGAACAGCAGGAATCCTCGCTCAGGCTGCCCGGCGGGGACATACACCGAGGCCTCTACAAAATCAAGGCGGCCCCCATACAAAGGTCCAAGACCTTTTCCCATCCACCAAGACAGGACTCCGAGGCTACGGATGACGACGGCATGCTTCACCCTGAGGAGATGCTACAACCTCAGGGCTTCCGACGGCAATTTGTCATGCAGAAACATCGTGTACAAGGCGGCAGGAACCTACCCATTACCAGGAACTTCATCGAGTTCCTCGACCTGTACGGTTCCTTTGCTGGCGAGGACCTGGCTGAGTCGGACGAGGAAGCCCTTGAGTTTGAGGAGGAGGAAGAGGAGCAGGAGGCAGGCACGGCTCCAACCGAGACACGGCCGCTTCTTGGCCGCCGTAGACCGTCGACGCGGCCCCCCAAAAAAGGCGACTCCGGCATGGTCAATACCTTCTTCACGACGGTCAAGGCCTTCATCGGCACGGGCATCATGTTTCTGCCCAAGGCGTTCAAGAACGGCGGCATTCTGTTCTCATCGCTGGCCATGCTCTCCGTCGCCGCCATCTCCATGCTCGCCTTCCACCTGCTGCTTGCGTGCAGGGCGCGCTATGGCGGGGGCTACGGCGACATCGGAAGGGAGATCGCCGGTCCCAGGATGCGTGCCCTGATCTTGGGGTCCATCACGCTGTCGCAGCTGGGATTCGTCTGCACTGGTTTGGTCTTCGTTGCCGACAACTGGCACTCCTTCCTGCAGGCCGTCACCAACGGAGCCAGCCCTGTCGGCGTCATTCCCCTCATCGCCGTGCAAGCCGCCGTCATCATCCCGCTCTCCTTCATCCGCAACATCTCCAAGCTGGGCCCGGCCGCGCTGATCGCCGACGTGTTCATCGTCATCGGCCTCGTGTACATCTACTACTACGACATCGTGGCACTCTCCAGCCGCGGGATGCACCCCTCGGTCGAGCTCTTCAACCCCGACGCCTACACCATGACCATCGGGGCCTCCATCTTCACCTTTGAGGGCATCGGCCTCGTGCTGCCGATCCAGTCCTCGATGCGGAACCCCGAGCGGTTCGAGCCGCTCCTGGGCGTGGTCATGCTCATCATCACCGTCATCTTCACGTCGATCGGCGCGCTCTGCTACGCCACCTTCGGCTCGGACACGCAGATCGAAGTCATCGACAACTTCCCGCAGGACAGCCGGCTGGTCAACGCCGTGCAGGTCATGTACGCGCTGGCGGTGCTGGTGGGCAACCCGGTGCAGCTGTTCCCGGCCATGCGCATCCTCGAGCACCGCTTCTTCGGCGACCGCTCGGGCAAGAAGGACCTGCTGACCAAGTGGAAGAAGAACGCCTTCCGGTCCGCCCTCGTCGCCGTGTGCGTCGCCATCTCCATCGCCGGGTCGGCGAACCTGGACCGCTTCGTCGCCCTCATCGGGTCGCTTGCTTGCGTGCCATTGGTCTACATCTACCCGCCGTACCTGCACTACAAGGGCGTCGCCACGTCGAGGGCGGCCAAGATTGGGGACCTGGCTTTCATGACTCTCGGGGCAGTGGGAATGGTCTACACTACTACCATCACTGTGGTCAACAGTTTTTTGCACTAGGTTGGACGTTGGCGGAGCACGGCAGAGTACTTGCTTGGGTCAGACAGTCTAAATTTCTGGCAATCGGCCAACCTCAAGCCATGTGCAATAACATAAAAGACATGTTGCTTGCCTGCCTAGCAAGTGGCAAGCATCTGTCTACTTTCACTTAACCACAGGTTAACAAGCCATTGATTTGCGCAGTTCAGGACGGTTCAATGGCTGACTCAGCGATGGACAGTATAGGCATCTAATAACTGACGCTGTCTTGGTCGCTGAGGCGGTAATTACGTACAGTTATTTGGGTGCTTACCTAGGTAGCTTTAGTTGAGCACTAGATGGATATTTCAGACACAGAGATGCTGGCCACGCTCGGTGCAACATTGACTCCAAAGCATAAAAAAGGCCTTTGTTTCTGCTGCAGGCTTATGGACTTTTTACAGCCAAGAAAAAAGAGAGAAAAAAAAAAAACGTACAACACCAGGGATTCGCTGGTCGTCACCGACCCAACTACTAGTCTGGCCCTCATTGGCTTATCTATGGGAGAGCGGACGGGATCCCGAGTTTTCCAATGGGTATGGTCGTACGTGGTAGATGACTCGATAAAATTGGTATATACACTCTTCTTTCTGCCAAATCCAGAACCCCATCCCGCCCCATCAGGCCCGGGCAAGTCCACGGCGCCTCGCTGTGGCCCTCTCCACGAGGCCGCAACGGAAAGGCGCATGCTTCCGAGGGTGGCAACAGACGGCGGTGGTGTAGTGAATCAAGAGCCGGACGGCTCAGACCCTTGGTGATAAATGTCTAGCTCGACGGTAGACGAGGTGAGGTAGGCCCTCTTATCGGCCACGGACGGTTTAACCTACAAATATCAGTACACCAGATTCGCATTTCGTGCCGTTACACGTCGCTACCTACAACGAGAAAGAATTTCTCCCCGCTCTGGGAGAATTTCCATGTGATTTGCCCCTCCGAGAATCCACTTGGAGGGCCGTCATAGCAAGACTTCGCGAGTGCCGGATTAATATTGGTGCTGGAAGGGACGAGTCCAACCTGTTTAAGTTTTTAGT
The DNA here is from genome assembly GCF_030411735.1 of Phialemonium atrogriseum. Classification (NCBI taxonomy): domain Eukaryota; kingdom Fungi; phylum Ascomycota; class Sordariomycetes; order Cephalothecales; family Cephalothecaceae; genus Phialemonium; species Phialemonium atrogriseum. The sequence goes on along the minus strand of NW_026848177.1, from coordinate 38,799 downwards.
TAGCAATATTTTCCAAATAGGAGAATCTCCGGACTTGTATTGTACGTGTACATACCCAGCAATGATTGTTAGTCCCACTCAATGCCGGCATGGTGATGTATATGACAAGTGTCTGCGTCGGATCCGGCGTGGCATAGGCCACCAGTCCAAACAGGCCGTCGGTGCCTCCGACCTTCTCCAGGACGCCGCCGTCGCCGGTCGAGTGAGCTAGGACCGTCTTCGGCTGCTGTTGTACGTCGCCATCCCCGTCGTAGAAGGTGGCACCCAACGGTTTGAGATCATTGTCGGTGTTGTTCGTTATATTGATAGTCATGGCATACACAGTACTGTTCGCCATTATTACTGTCTTTACAGGCTCGTTGGAATGGCTGGTTGGCGAGGAGGCACACTCAAGATGCTCAAGATGGTAAGATGACGAGTCGTGAAGAACTGATGCTTACTCGGGGCAGAAACGGCATCGAGGCCGACATTGCATACTTATAGTCGCTTTGTCATGCTTTACGTTCTGCGGAGGAGACTCTCCCCATACCTCTGGCATGGTTGCTTGAACTTTGGCTGGTCAAGCTTCCATTCACAACAAGAACCTCCTCCACTCTGGATCATCTCAGCCGGCCATGACTTGTCACGAGTCACAATCCAGCCGGGCCCATTGAAGCAGCTACGATCAGAAACGGTTTAGCAACGTCGTAAAAATTGTCAATATACGGCCCGGCCACCGTCAGAAGCGGGCCAATTATTGACAATCTGATTAAGATCCATTTGCCCCCCTCGGTTGGAGCGGAGAGTCCGTCCTATCACTGCCCCTGCTGTTGAATTATTCGCGCAAGGGTCCAACCCAAAAACAGCATAGCCCTTCTCCCAAACACCTAACGGCAACGGCTGAGGAATCCATGTTCATCCTAGCAGATGCATGCGCAGCGTATGTGTGCGGCCCGGCCCTCAAGTAGGAGATCCGGCAGCCGGTCTAGAACGTCGCACCGCCGATCCTGTGAGCATGTCCCCACACATCACCGCCACTGCGCCCCAGGCATGTACTACATCCAGCGTAGTAGTACTAGTAAGTATTGTACACATCTTTCTGTATTTGGAATATTTCGCCAGCCACAGTCAGAAGCAGGACTCACGAGCTCTTTCCATCAGTCTGCACCTAGTAATAGTTCACATAATTAGTCCTGGAAACTATTGCTTCGCTCGGTCTATCTCAGCTGATAAATCCCTACCTTACCGTGCCACCTGACCCCCTGGAAAGATGCCAATGGCAAGTTCTGGAATAACGAACCTCAGCCGCAGGAAACCAGGGCCGGCAAGTGGACAGTATAGGACTACAGGGTTGGGAAAATCCAAGTCTATGTGCAGCCAACCAATGCCTCTAACCTCGGTCGGCGGCCGTCTTACTGTCGAACTTCTTTCAGGCATAAATGATATAAATGCCGCGTTCCTCAGGGACATGCAGTGATGGACTGCTGACTCCCAAGCATAGACTCTCTGATGTCACCGTTGTCTCCGGTATCCAAATCACAAGATGCCTTCCAAGGTTCCCCTCTCATCATGGATGGCACATGTAGCCAATCCCAACGTTCTTGTATCACATCTGTCTATCCCCGGAACCCACGATAGCTGTTCAAAGTCGGTCGTCCCGTTTGTGGGCACGCAGTCTCTCACGGTTTCCGAGCAAGCAGAGCAAGGAATTCGATTTTTCGACTTGCGGGTCAATCTGACGGCGAAAAAGAACCCAGTCCTGGTGCACGGTGACTACCCTCTCGGTCTAGGGCTGGTTGACGTCCTCCAAAGCCTGTACGACTTCCTTGACAACCATCCCAAGGAAGGACTCGTCATTCAATTCAAACGAGATGGCTCTCTGCCCGCCAAATGGACCCCTTTCGACTTCAGCAACGTCATTTTCTCGGTTATCGCCTCGAACCCCAGTCGGTGGCGTTTGGAGACCGACATCCCGAAGCTCAGCGACTTGCAAGGGCGGATTCAGCTTGTACGGCGCTTTGAGTTGTTCCCACCGCAGCCACTCAACAGCGCAGGTCTTGACGTCCAGGACTGGAAGGACAACTGGGACATACCCTTTCCCATCGCCGCCACGCCCGGAAGCCCAGTGCCCAACGTCCGCGTCCAGGACAAATACGACTTTGCCTATGCACGTGGGGGCCCGTGGAAGACCATTCCGATCAAGTTCGATCTAGTCAAGAGCCTGATGCAGGAGGCCGCGTCGAATCAGAAGCCCGACGTGTGGTATTTCAACTACTCGAGTGCCGTCACCTTCACATTGGCCGAGCCATGGGAGTTTGCACAGGGATTCTATGACGACGACAGGTCCAAGTATTGCAAAGGGGTTAATACGTACATGCAAGAGTTTCTGACGGCGCAGGTGCAACCGCTTGCTCGCTATGGCGTGCTTATGATGGACTACCCGACCGATTCGCGTTCGACCAATCTCGTTCGCGCCATCATTGAGAGTAATGACTTGATACCTTAGGTACATGACAGCGCAAGACTCTGTCCTACTCTTAGGATATAAACACCATGTGCAGCACAGATGATCAGAGGAGGAGAATTTGGAAATTGAGAACGCTGTGGCGGAAATGATTCGATGGGTCTTTAAGGAGCTCGCAGGTAGTAGCTAGGCCGCCATTCACAGTGACCCCAGGGGCAAAACGACACTCCTCATATCTCTGGCCGAAGCAATTCGACCCTCACCCATCCGATGACCGGCATACTATCCTCCTCTTCGTAACCGACAAGACCTTATGCACGACCCCATATCATCCCGAGCCGCTGGAAGAAGGAAAAGAGCGAGCCTTTCGGAACCAAGCCGCGGTATGTGGACTGCCAGAGGGCGGCAAAGCTTGCTGCTGATGGTTAGCCGGTGACCAAAAGCCAAGCCATCGTGTTCTTGGGGGGGGGGGGGGACACAAACCCTCGACCGGCCCAAGCTCGCCGAACCCAAGAGCCTCGACCGCCCAGGGCGCCAGCAAAGCCAGAACCCCAATGGCGACGATGGTGACGAAGACCGGGTGTTCCCGCGCAAAGTCGAAGAGCTCTTCCGCGGCGCACTGCGCCGTCTCGATGGCCTCTCGCAAGACGGTGTTCATTGACATGGCCTGATACGCCTTGATGGTTTCCTCGATGCCCCGCAGAACGGCCTTCGCAAGGGCCTCGGTCCAGCTATTGGTACGAACAACCTCATCGAGCCGGAGCCGCAGCTCCTGTCCTGGCTTCTCGGCGGTGCAGAGGACGTCGACGATCTTGGTCGCCTGCCGCTCGATCTCATGTGACGGTTGGTTGCTGGCGGAGGAGGGAATCCAGCTTGGCGCGGGCTTGGTGTTCCGCCTAGCGAGAAAGGAAAAGCACCCGAAGCACTGCATCGCGATATTTTCTAGTTACGTGTTCTCGGTGTTGTGAAGAAGGAGTGGTGTGTGAAGAGTCATGACACGACGAGGCTTTATAGAAGCAGAGTGTCACAACCTGTTGAAAGTGGTGGCGTATCATGCCCCCCTTCCCCCCCTCCCGGCCGCGGAAGGTTATAGTCCCCGATTGGCCGAATGGCACAGTCATCGGATTGAGGCCCATTTTCGTGTATTTTGACACACTGAGTTACTCAATTTGATTACCGTTCTTGGTATAAGTACATTGCTTCCAGCATGACCCAAACAGGGCGAACATGGATGCCAACAGGCACTCCGACGGGATCAGCTAATCACGGCGGGCGTGTCTACCAATCACAAACTGGGGGGTTCAAACAGACAAGATGTGTCCAGGGTTTGATTCGCACCCACGTGTCAGATCAAAATGCTTTGCCCAGATCTTCTTGCTCAGTGAGTGGGTGGTGCTGCTGCTGCTTCCCCGCTCACGCAGCCAAAGCTCTTCTACCCCTCCCCTCGTCAACTCCCCCGTAGCAATATTTCATTTTCTTCAATCTCTCTTCATCTATCCAGCCCATTGCAACTGGCCCCAGAGAAATCAATAGACTCTCTGTTTGACCATCTCGTGTCTCGCAGGAGGTTCACGGAATGTCGGAAAACACGGGACAGGGCGGTGTGTTACTCTTTTGAGATGGTCGCATCTAAGTACAGCAAAGAGCTCATCTCTAACAAAGCCATCAATCTAGGAGCCACCAACCCTACCCTGCCCAGGGACGGAATGCGGGGAAGAACGGACGCGGTGCAGATGATAGTACCCGGCGACCCAATGGCTGACTGCACCATGCGCATATATCTGGGGAGCCCCACAGTGCCGGGTCTCATACGCGACATGACTGGAGCCGAGTTGGGGGTGACGGATGGGGTGCAACACGTCGTACTGCCAAACGGCAGTCACTTGGTGCCCGGCCCATCTTTACACATCGGCGGTTTTACTGAGGAGGGCATTGACCGGGCTTTGCCTCCAGGCACCGAGATGGCTGCCGCCCTCAGAACAGGCAATACGTACAGGAAAGAAAAGGCAGGGGAGTGGGTTCCGCGTTCATGCGTGTCATTCCTGGTCCCTGCTGATCCGGGTGCCGGTGTCGTGCTTGAGCTGACCATCGGTCGCGAGTTGGGTAACAAGATCCGCGACAAATTGTATATGTAATGATGTGGTCTTCTCCTAGGTCAGCTAAACCTGCCTACTCTACAAGGCAAAACTATAGCATCCAAACTCCCCTACGCAACCCAGAACCAAGCCTTCTCAGCCCAATTCCTCGGCTCGCGAATCTCATCCGACGCCTCAAGCTCGTCCATCTCGCGCTTCCCCGTGATGACGTCGACGTCCGGGGTGCGGATGCACAGCCGTGTTCGGAACCAGATCTTGTGGCCGAGATAGAGGGCGAGGAAGACGGGCAGGGTGATGTACGCGGCCACGAAGTCGGCGACGTCCCAGTTGTGGCCCATGAAGATCTGGAAGCCGTTGGTGATGGTCAGGAGCGAGATGACCAGCAGGGCCGCCCAGGTGGCGTACGGCTGCAGGGCGGTGCGGTAGGGCAGTGTCGTGAGCATGTCGTTGTGCTCCATGGCGCGCCGGAAGCGCAGGTACGTGATCATGACGACAATCCAGGCGATGAAGCCCGAGATGGTCGAGATATTGACGAACCAGTTGAACACGGTGGCGCCTGTGTTGGAGACGTTGAGGAAGGCCAGTAAGCCGAATGCCCAGGTGAAGAGGACGGCAGCGTAGGGGACGCCGTGCCGGTTCGTGACGCGGAACCATGAGGGGGCTTGGCCGTTGAGCGCCATCGAGTAGAGCACGCGGCTGCCCGAGTAGAGGAACGAGTTGCCGGCGGACCAGGCTGACGTGAGGATGGCCGCGTTGATGATGTGGTTCAGGACGGGGATGCCAACGTTCTGGATGCCGATGACGAAGGGCGAGGCGCTGGCGTCGGACGCGCCCAGAAGCTGCTTGTCGGAGGAAGGGACAAGGATGCCGATGAGGAGGGAGGAGATGCCGTAGAAGATGGCGAGGCGCCAGACGAACCGGCGGGCGGCCTTGGGAACGTTGCGCCGTGGGGCGACCGTCTCACCGGCAGCGATGGCGATCAGCTCGGGGGAGGTGATGAAGGCGAAGCCTGCTGCGATAAAAGCGTGCCAGTAGCCGAGGAAGCGACCGGTGGTGCCCGGGGCGTTGTACTGGACAAACGCGCCAGGAGTCTTCCAGTAGTGAAACCCGAGGACGTGGTGCTGGTTGGGACCGCCACCGAAGAAGATGACGACGCCGAGGATGATGAGGCCACAAATAGTAATCAGCTTGATGCTCGCGAACCAGAACTCGGCCTCACCGAAGAAGCCGACCGCGATGATATTGAGCAGCAGATTGACGATCAGGACGATGGCAATCCACAGGGCAATATTGACAGGCGGGTTCCAATACTCGATGACGAGGCCAGCAGCAGTGGCCTCGGCGCCGACGAGCATGCTGTAGGCGTACCAATAGTTCCAGCCGGAGGCGAAGGCCAGGCTAGGGTCGACGAAACGGGCGACAAAATAGGGGACGGTGATGCCGCGCATGGGCAGGTAGACGACCATCTCGGCCAGATTGTTCATGACGACCCAGACTATCATTATCATGGAGAGGTAGGCCATAAAAAGCGGCGCGGGACCGGTGGCGGCGAGGATGGAGCCCGAGCCGACGAAGAGACCGGTTCCTATGGCACCGCCTGTGAATTTGAAGATGCATCATTGTCAGCCATCGACTCGACTCTTGTCTCTGCGTGAATTGCGATGTCTGTGTGTGTGTGTGTGTGTGTGTGCTCGAAATACAATAGTGAAAACGAGTGGCAGAACCTACCAAGGGCCAAGAACTGAATGTGCCTGCTCTTAAGACCTCGCTGCAGCTGGTCGTGCTGGGTGGCGAGGTTGAACTTGGAGTTCTCGGCGGGCCGGCTAACCTCGGGGTCGAGGGTGCCGCCGTCGTCAACATGCTGGTGGGTTTCCTTTTCCATGACAGAATCATTCAGCGATTGGCAGTGCGGTTTCTTTTTTTTTCGTCGGTGAATTGGACTGGTCAACAACCCTGCCTTCGACGAAAAGAGGGGAAAAGGGACGGGAAAAAAAAGGACAAGATCATCGTGCAGATGGCGACCCGATGATCTTATGTGCAAATCGGGGCATCGTATTTATTGCGGCCAGCCTTCTACGTCAGAGCACCGAGTGACCGGGATTTGGAGAACAGGGGCGAGAGTCATTCTGCAGCACCTGCTAGTTTGGGACAGATTTGTGGGGACACGGTAAGCCTGGGGGCAAGGTGCGGGGGATGGGTCGATCGTCACAAACTTAATTCGCTGCATTTTGCCCCGTAACATGCTAGGGCTAAGGCTGAGAAGCACCTCGGTCGCCGTTTTCAGTAACAAGTCCTTGAAAAGCTAAGTTAAACCTGCAATATCTACCCGATAACAAAAATTGTGGCACGTTATCTCCTCGGGACGTCATCTTTGAAGTTGGGGCAACCCTAACAATTGTAAGGTGTATCACAAAGCTGTCGCTAATTAAAGGAGAGTTACTGGTGCCAAAGAAAGAAGCGTTATCATTGTCGTCGCTGTCGCCAAAACTTACAGCAACGATATATATCTGTCTCGTTCCGCTAGCATTGCGCAAAGGGCTGAATAGTAAGCCGGGTCCTTGGCATCGTCAACGGCGTCCGTGGAGGGCATTAGCGGCGGCGGGTTTCCCTGTTAATTACCTGTCAGGTGAGACAGTGAGGAAGCTAAGGATGCCAAGAGGCCTTACCCGACGGATGCGTTAGACTCTAACTTAACAACTTTTTAGGCCTTAACCATAAAATATGCGAACCCGGCATCAATTATTAGTCCAGGTAGACCATAATTAAGCCAATACAGAATATCGTTATCGACGCAGCGACGCATGCTAGGTAAACATAAGGGACTGTATCTACAGCCTTGGCAACAACAGCCTTGGGTTCCACATCATCACCTCCTGGATATGCTCCTGCCACGCCTTGACGGGATCCCACTCCTCCGCCCCAAAAATGGTCGTCTCATTTGCGCCCACGCCATATCGGTACGGCTTCTCGTTGGCATAGCACGCAATTTCGGGCTCATCGGGCAGCTCGCCATGGAGAATAAACCGCCTCGCAATCTCATCGGTGCAGTCCGACTCGTCCCGGGACGAGTGCCCGTACCCGTGGTGCGCGATCAGTCTCGCGTTGGGTCCCATCTCCGCGGCCAGGCGGCGGCCGTTGCGCAGCGGCGTGGCCGGGTCGTACGTCTCGGCGATCAGCAGCACGGGGTGGCGGAGCGTCTTGTCTAGGTCGCCGCGGTACACCTCGGCGGGGGCGGCCCAGTACGTGTCGAAGTGCCGGCAGGGAAGCACGTCGTAGAATCGCGAGTTGCCCGAGATCCACGACCGCGCCGTCATGTTGGCCCAGAGGGAGTCCCACCACACGAGGCCGTCCGCCGGCTGCGGCGCGTCGTACGAGTCCGCGCAGATCACCAGCGAGCCGAGCTCGTGGGAGCTGGGCGGCTTGGGGGACGGCGAGGCCGGCAGGGAAGGATTGTATGCCCAGATTTGGCCCTCCAAGAACGCCGCGGCGAGGGTGGAGTTGCCGTCTTCCAGCTCGTAGAGCATCTGTGCGAGGGCTGGCCAGCTTCTGGCATTATACATCGAGGAGTACATGGCCGCCACCAGTGCCGAGTATGTCACTAGAGAGGGGCCGCTGGATTCGGTATAGCCGGGGATCGGTCGGACGACAAGCGAGTTGGTCAGCGACGCCATGCGATCCTCCAGATCCTCCAGGCTGACGGGTTTTCCGTCTTTCGACCTGGCCAACGCACAGTGTGCCGGCCCGGCGTTGAGGCACTCGCCCAGAAACCCGTCACGCCAGGCGTCTGTAGCATTATCCAATGCCGTCCAGCCGAATCCACCCAGGAGCCGGTGGTCGCGAACGTACTCAGTCCCGTCCAGGATAAGCCGCCCCACACTGCCGGGGAACATGCTGGCGTAGGTCTGACCGATGCCCGTGCCGTAGCTGACTAGATACCCCGTGAGCTCCTCCTCCCCCAGCGCCGTCCGGATCTCCTCCATGTCGCGGGCCACAAACGCGGTGCTGACGAACCGCGCAAGGTCGCCGTGCCTCTCGCGGCAGGCCCGGAAGGTCGCGTTGTTCATGGCGTCGGCGAGCTCGAGGTGCGCGGCGGGAGACGGCGACACCTCGCGGTACCGGGCCGTGAGCAGGGCCCAGCGGTCCCGGTCGGCGTCGTAGGGGAAGCAGGAGATGGAAGGCAGCGAGATGTTCACGCCGCGCGGATCCCATCCTAGCACGTCGAAGGTGCCGTTGCTCAGGCGTTCCGTCACGTTCTCTGCGGCTCTCCAGACATACGACGTGCCGCTGCCGCCGGGGCCGCCCGGCTCAATCACGATGGTGCGCTCGCTCTTCTTCTCCCCTGCTTCCTCCGGGTTGGGTTCGAGGCCGGAGACTTGGAATTTGGTCACGGCCAGGCGCACAATTCGGCTGTCGGACTCGTTGGTATAGTCTAGGGGCACGTCGAGGTAGCCGCATAGATAGATGCCGCGGCCCGAGTACAGGTCATCATTATCCGATGCATCCTTGTCTGCAACGTTCCGTCCCCAGCTCCAATGCTCCGGATTGGGATCGAAGAGCCCGCTCCAGGTCTTGTCTGCGCTGGAGTCGTCGAGTGCCGGGGGTAGAGAAGCGTTGGTGCACGGGATGAAATGGAAGGGGTCGTTTGGACGCGGAAACTGGCCGTACGGGGAGCATTGCAGAGGCTGTGAAAGTGGTAGATGGTCGTGGCCAGGCGGGCCTGGGCCATTGCACCATATATGCTTCAAGTCCACGGTGCGGTGAGCGAGACCAGCTAGTCCAACGAAGCCAAGAAGGGCGGCTGCTTTGGCGATTGGCGTATTGCGCCGTCGTGGTGGCGTGGCCCTGGCCCCCGCAAATTGGGGTTCCTTTTCCATGACCATTGACGATTGGTAGGTTCTGCTGACCTGTATCCGTAAAGACAATAATATGCGCCAGCGGTTCTTGGAGCGCTTGCTTCTGTGACTGACCGAGGAATGATGCGGGGGCGGTGGCCAGGTGATAGATAAGCACGTCGGCCACTGGTACGGATGTACGCCGTTGCTTATTCCCGACCCGCGCCCCCTCTCCACCTTTTCCCGGTATCGGCGGAGGGTTAGGGTTTCTGACCATCGAACGACGGGCCGCCTTTACACCGGTATTTCCGTTGGCTGGCACCGGTTTCCGCCTTGTTACCGCGCCCGGCCGCATCATCTAAGGATCGAAGTCTCTGTCGAAGTTTTGGCCGGTTTTCCGCCCATTAAGGGATGGTGCAATGAATTGCAGTAACCAGAACAGCACCAGCACTTATGGCAACGCCGTCTACGCCCATTCCGACTTTCTCTCCGAAGTGGATAGCGGGCGCGTCGCCTCACCAGTCACTTCACTGACGGCCCCAGGTTCTCCACCTTCGCTGGGTGTCTTTGGCATGAGGTTGCTTGCAATGTGCAATCAGCAAACATTTCAATGTCATGATTCAGGACCCGTGCTTGGCTGGTTGTAGTCCGCCACGGCCACGGAGGTCAGGGGCTCGGAGCGCCCTACATTTGAGTTGGAAGACAAGCTTCAATGCAGCGAGGAACTTGGGTATAATTAGCCTTTGCACTCCAACTAGTTGACACGTTCCTTTGAGATATTCTTTCATGCCCCCTGCTCCCCCCAGCACGTTTTTTCCTTCGGCGCCTGGCCTGGAGCGCCACGCGTATTCGAAACGCGATAGCCTTTATAGCTCGGCGATTTCGAAGCGCGGCGGGGTGCTGCGGGGCTTCTTGGTGGGCTCGGAGCCTGATGGGGTTTTGCCGGCGGTTGGTTCCTTGCGCTTGGGGCCGTTGCCCTTAACCTTGCCCTTACCCTTGGCCGTGGCCGTGTCCTTGCCCTTGGACGCGGCCAATCTCTACCAACTCCATAACACCAAGGACTAAAAAGCAACAATTCAACAAATGCTGGCAGACAAATACACATTGATCCCTAATGCAAAGGCGTCTTATGGATCCCCGAGGAATAAATATTGCCCGGCTGTGTGTTACTTGATACGTCATACAGTACACCTAAGGGGTTTGAACAAATCAAGGCGCTCACCAAGCTGCATGATTCTGCACATTTGGACGCCACCAACGAAGCTGACGCCCAACAGTGTGCTTTGGGCATAAAAATGTTAAGAGTCCCACTTTGAGTATAAATTAAATGCCTCAATCATGGGGCAGCAATTCCTCGCATCCTCTGCTCGTTAGATGCCAGCTCGTGACAGTGGTCATCGAGCCCCTCTCTCGCTCGTCTTCGCCTCGTTGTTACTCTTTACGCCCGCTCGCTACCCCAACCTAAGCTGCTGCCAGGTTTACCAGGCAAACACCATCCATGATGAGTAGCGAACCGACCGAGACCTGCATGTTCTTCGTGGATGACTCCAACATATGGATCGAGGCCCAAAAGTTCGCCGCCTCGGGCAACAGCCACATGCCCAAACTGACAGACAGCGACCGCGACCCGCGTCTCAGAATTGATGTCGGGAAATTGGTCGACACGCTCCGCAACGACCGCATCCAAGGTCCTTCGTTTCTCTATGGCTCTCGCCCACCGCCCAACGATTCAGTGTGGAAAGCGTTTGAGAAGTACAAGTTCAAGACCAAGATCTACGATCGCGCCCACGGTAAAGAGAAAGAGGTGGATAATTCCATGGCAACGGATCTGAGCTCTCAAGCCACCGAACTCAGCATCAGGGCCGAGTATGAATTGGGGGCCAAACAGCGGAAAGCCAATACGACGTTTGTCGCCATCACCGGAGACCGCGACATGCTCCCGCCAATCAAGAAAGTGCTGGAATCTAACATCCGAGTGGAGCTCTGGGCCTGGGAGTCGGGAATGTCTACCGAGTACTTGAAGCTGTGTCACCACAACGGTCTGCTAACGGTAAACTTTCTGAACTGGATATTCGACAAGATTTCCTTCACGAATTTCGCCTCTACCCGACGGAGCAAGACCGGGCTGGTTGAGCCTAACCAAACGATCGTGCTCTGCGAGTTTGCTGATCCGAGCGGGGATGACCTCGAATCTTCGGTCTGCGAGCAGCTCATTCAGTTGGGCCGCTTGTTCTACATCACTCGATCCAAAACGGAAACGGAGATGTTTGTGGAGTTTCCGAGGGTTGAGAACATTGAGGCTATGATCTTCAAGGCACGAGAGCGGTTCAAGGAAATGTTGACGGTGCTGTCATGGCCCGAATACGCAAGCCGTTTCAATAAGGACCGCCCCGCCAAGGTCGAAACTATCAATATGTATGCGCCATTGACGGATGATAATGGCCAATACTCCACCTCTGCCATGGCGAAAGAAGAAAACGATCCCGTCGAACGCAAAGTCAAGCCATCATTCAGCACCGCAGAACCTGGGAGTGGACACAGGCAAAATGAAGAGATGCAAGGTCTCAACGACCCCGACGACAACGACGGCTGGCAAACGGTGTCTCGATCCGATAGGGGAAAAGATCATCGTCACGCCTTACGCCAAACGCAGCGATGTCCTTATCGCATCCGCTGCAAGAAAAGAGGCGAGTGTGGTTACCGCCATAGTTACGAGGAGCTGGACCTGTTTCGGGACAATCCAAATCAGGATTTCGGGCTGTGGAAAACGAGGAAGTGCGATCTCTCCTACTGGCACCGCGGGAAACAATGTCGGTTTGCCCATACGCAGGACGAAGCATGGTGCCCTCGGTGCCGTGATGAGGGCCACTATACTGAAGAGTGCCGGTATAGAAGTTAGAACTTTGTAGGTAGTGTGTCAGGGATTAAAGCCGCCTAACCGGCTTGGTCGGGGAGATCTAGGTTATGTTCTACGGCCTACCTAGACAGTTTTCGGCTTGCAGTTCAATCTCGGAAGAAACTAGTTTTTGTGGCTATCAGTTTAGTTTTTGTTCTCTCTTGAAGGGGGCTTCAATTTCAGTTATTTCTTCTATTTTGCTGAATGCCTTTGTTGGCACGGTTACGGAGGCACTTGAAAATCCTGCACTAATAAAGTCACAGCATGAGAAAATCTGCGTTGAGCGTAGCCTTGGAGATTGCGAGATCAGTGTCCGTTGCCCTGCTCCGGGTCGAACGTGGCCCACATGGTGTCGGCTTACTTCTTGGCGTTGGAGGTGGACGGAAAGCCGCCCTGCGTGTAGGTGGCGCAGCCGATCTACAGGAGAATAGTCTTGCCGTACTGGGACTGGCAGGTCTTGATGTCCTCCCTGATTTATAGCTAGCGTGAATTTGGCTATTAGGTGCTTCAATGGAAGATGTAGCTTAGAATAGAGGCTGCCCGTGATTACTTTCCCATAACAAGATGCTAGAGAATGACAGGCGGTTATTAATGCCTATCAAATCACGGATCGCATTATGGGTGATTCGACTCTAAGGGTCTGTCTTCCCGGGCGGGTTATCTAGAAACGTCCGGGTCATGCCAGTCGTCCCCGTTAAACCGTGTTTCATGTGTTTTGGCTTCCCCTCCTCCTGATCATATTTACAACTCCCCCCTATAGCCCATTATCACTGTTCCATCACCCTCTTGTAGTCCTCCTCTTGCTTCAGCTGCAGGCAGTATCGGTATCGGTGCGGTCGAGGCCTTGCAAGACGCAAACAACGGGATACCACTCGGGCAGCGACATAGGGGGTGTTGGGGCCTTCGGGGGCCTGTCAAGATTGCGCGAGTCGGCTTGGGGAGACTGAGGCGTGCAGCTGATGGGTTTAATCTCGAGCAACATGGCCGACCCATGGGCAATAGTGGCTTGAGTGGAAGGCGATGCTGAGGAGAAGGATCGAAATGAGAGCTAGCATAAGAGGCAGATGCGGCTATTCTAGCTCTTCCCATGCATCTTGTAACTGATATAGCAGGGGGCATATGCCTGGAATGCGCATGGTAGAGAAGAAGCTTTGAGGGGGTGGGGATTTCGCTTGTAGTTGAGAGCGAGGCGGAATTGTCGAGGATTGGGGGCGGCAGGGTTTGCATGCACCCATGCATTCATCTGCTCCTCGAAGCGACGCTTATCGGCTATCTCTTGAAGTTTGATGTCCTTTGGTTTAGATGCACCTGCCCTTACTTTTATCTGAGCAAGTTCCTCCTTGGATTGACGCTGCAAAAGAAGTGGGCAACCACGTTGATACTGCATAGGTGGAGGAGGCCTGGAGAATCGAGATATGAGGGCTTGGTCGGCTTATAATTAAGGCATGGAGCAACAGGGCAGAAATAGGATCAGAGACAGAGGAAGGTCAGTCTTAGGGTGGATTAAAGATGGGCGGGATGTGGATAGTATAATGGGGACAAGCGACTGGATAACAGAATATGGTACTGAATGACGCAGGAGGAAGAACATTGCAGTGGCCGCGACGCAGCCTATCTAGAGCATGCCGAAGGCGGCGCCAAAAGTCAGTGTGGGTTGAGTTGATTCTCGCTCGAGTCTACAATAGTCATCTAACTTCTCTGTTTATCATCGGTCATTTAATGTTAGACTTCCATGCCTATTATCACCACTTGACGTTTCCGCCAAAGTCTCCCCGCAATATTTCACCTCTTTAATCTCTTTAATCCACGGTAGCAACAGGTTTCCATCCCTCCGGTCGAGTGATGGCAAAATTCAAGCCTCTTGCCAGAGACAGCAACATCTCCAGCGATGGCACATCCACGCCCAACCTCCGAGCAATAGCTACCGTGTTTCCGACGATAGCCTCCACCTCAATCGGCCGGCCGTTCCTGACATCCGTCAACATACTAGGGTCCTTCCCGCGGGACTCCAACCTCTCTTTCGTACGGCTGAGCTGATCCTCAATCGCCGGCTCCACCAACCCGGGATACCCCGCCGCAGCCGCAACCTGCGCGACCTCGAGCATGACCCTTCTGATCGTATCCATTGCCTCGGGCGACGAGCGGACAAAGTTGGCATCGTCGCAGAGACTCAAGGCGGAGATGGGATTCCACGCCATATTGAGGGCTACCTTAATCCACCGCCGGGCCTGCACGTCTTCAAAAACCTTGCACGTGGCTCCGCCCGCCGCCCACAGGTCCTGCAGGAGCTTCACTTTCGCTTTCACTTCCGCCGGCGCCTCAGCCGGGTACGTGCCGATCTCGAGAAGCTCAAGGGGCCCCATCTCGACGACCCCGGGTGTGACCTCCTTGACAGGCACGTAGACGGCGCCGGAGATGATGGGCGTGCTGGGGAACCGGTCGGCATACTCCTGCTCGATGCCGATGCCGTTCTGGGCGAGGACGATGGCTGTCTTGCCCGAGACAGCGTCCTTTATCAGGGCCGATGTCCCCGGAAAGGCCTTGCTGCAGACCAGGATGAAATCGAAGGGCCCTGTGGCTGTCGACACCGAATTCACTGTAATGGGCTTGTAGTGGACCTTCCCGAAGATGTCAGACCGGATCGTGATGCCATGCTCTTTGACAGCTGTGTAGTTTGTCCGGCAGACCACAGTCACTTCGGCGCCGGCTCTGTCAAGGATCCAGCCGTAGACACTGCCGACTCCGCCGGTGCCGAAGATGAGGGCTTTGACCATTGCATATACACGGTTGTAGAAAGCCTATTTTCATGTAGGTGTTTGAAAATTTGCGTCTGGCATCGTTGTCGTTGGGTTGGAGATGTGCCCCCGCTGGATGGAGCTTCATGTTCGGGTGGGCGATAAGGCCCGGAATTTGATAACCTTTCTTCGGAGTTTGCCCTATCACCGACTAGGAGCTCGCAGGCCTCATCGTGCCGGATGAGTAAGCTAAGGTATGACTCCGCAACCCAGAGCTCGCCGGCCCAAGAAACCCACCCGCCAGGTTGAATTCAGGATTAATTAGCCCGCCACGCCCTCGAAACGTCGTCATAGTCCTCTCTGCAGCTCACCCACCAAGCTCGTCTGGATATTTGACGCTGCGCTGTACATGTGCACGTACCTCCGCTTTTCAGGCCTCTCCTTCTCCAACCCCGACTCCATCTGCGTCGGCGGCGGCGTTCGTGTAATGCTACTTGCTTAACTGGTAGGCCTCGCCGTCTCTGGACGAGTGGATCGAATCGAGATACGGAGACAGATCCATTCAGGGCTTAGGGAGTGGGACGGACATCAATGTCCAAGCTGTCTTACGGGGCGTGGCGGAGAGGCTGGGCGTCATGTCGAGGGGTCTCGCCGCGAGGTATCATGAGGTTCTGAAGGATTTGTTGACCGAGAGCAACAGGCTGATGTAGATAAATAATACTAGAAATCTACGAGCCGTTAATACCTCTAATGTCCGAATTGGCTCTGACGGTGCAGCGCCGCCCGCGTTCATGTCCATTCAATTCATATGACTGTTGTTCCATACGCCGGTTGACTCGCCACGATGATTCCCTATGACGCCGATCTAATTTTTCCCCCGAAGTCTAATTACCTCACTCAATCCATGGCAGAAACGCCTCAGCCTCGTTATCATCCCCGTCACCCTCCACTTCGGTAACTCTTCCAAGCACAACGTCCGACCAGGGGTTGTTCACTAGCTCTCCGTGTTGGAATGCGAAAAAATCCTGCTGATGGTGCGCAAGGGACGCCGCCTCGCCGATTTGTTCAATGTGGAGTTCATCAGCGGTCGGTGAAGCCCAGTTTGACGGTTGGTGTTGACGCTCCGGGGATGCACTGCGCGGCGAAGCGGTCCCAGGCATAGAGGCCTGCGATGAGAGACCGTTGGAAGGGAATTCGAAGGCAAGATCCGCCCCTCCGATTTTGTCATCGCGTCCATTGTCCTCGCTCCACGATGGAGAATGTTGCGTCTCAGTCTCATATCCGTAGTAACAATGATCCCCATCACAGTGACATATCACCTCCGCGCTGCCACTTTGGCCATATTGTCCGCTCATCTCGTCGCCGGGACTCGACCAATCTGTATCTTTCCAGTAAGGGCATCTGTCCTCGCGACCCTTCCAAAGCGCTTCAAAGTCAGGGCGCTTGTATATGGCAGTATATCTCGCCGTCCGTGGATAGCCCTTTCTGAATTCCCGAATATCATGGCCACAAGCATCGAGCGCGGCGTCCCAGAGGTCTCCTCGGTAGGACAATGGCCTTTCATCGCGACAGCTCTTTGTATATGCATAATATGAGACAGACAATCCAAAATCGTCCTTTGCATGAACGTCTGCTCCTTGGCGAATGAGATATATCAAAGGATCTTTCCACCGATTTTTGGACAGGGCCCAAAGGGGGCAAGAAAATAAAAGGTGCAGGCATGTGCGACCCCCGGAGTCTCGTTCATGGATGCTACCTCCTTTGTCTAACAGAAGTGCCATCTTTTGAACAGTGACTCCAGATTCGAAGGCAGCGGAGTAGCCGACTAGAGAGCACGCCGCTAGGAAGGGGGACCGGCCCCAACGATCCCTCAGCCGTAGGTCTGCAAGATGTGGGACGAAATTGAAGATATCTCGAAGAATACCATATGACTGAGAGTTGATCAGAATAGCCACAAAATGGCAATGAAATATCACCTACCAGAAGCCCGCTACTGCCAAGTAATATATTGATGACGCCCACCCAATCTCCAACAGGAAAGCTAGGATCCGCCCCAGCTTGCAAGAGAACCTGAGTGCACCCACCACTGGGTGGTCGATGGCAAGGTGCAATGGGGTTCTGGCACAGCGTCAGTATCAGTCGTATCCGCTCCAAAGAAAAGACGTTCCGGACGTCAATCTAGCTCTGAGAGAGTGGATACGTACACCATTTGCTTCTCGTCCTCATAAAACACACCTTCGTCGACATCAAGACCATTTTGAATGAGAAACTTGCACAACGTAAACGCTTGCCATTCGCAAGCATGCTTAGAGATCTCGTCAGCAAATTCGTAACTACTGAAGCCCCGCGCTGAAGCCCCGCGCTTGAGAACTTACATGTAGCAGGGACCAGCCGAGCTCATCGCGGTCGCGAAGACTGGCCTTGCCGTCCGCGATCAGCGCCAGGATGTCGTCAGTTCTGCCCTGCTGCGCAAGCTTGAATACCTCGGAGTTGCGTGGGATGACATTGTTGACAGATAGGTTTGGGATGCTCAGGAAACTGCCGGCGAGGAGCTGGGCCTGGCTCACCGTCACTTCAAGCATTGACTGGGAGTTTTTCGGCCGAAATTGAATCTTGGCAATGAAGTCTCGTCCAATCTGTATGTCGTCATTGCCGTTCTCTCTGTCGCCGAGGGGTTCTCGGCGGCGGCGAGTTCTTCGATTGGTGTAAATGGTCAAGGCACCCCCAGAGATGTCGATGGACTTCCGCTTTCGATCTTGCGTTATTGCTGTCCCAAGATCAATCGAGGAAGTTAACCGAGATGGGCCTGCAAGCTATTCAGTTTGATAGATCATTCGATTTGAAATGTGACTGCCTTACCGTTTTTGTTGATGCCTATCGATGGTGCGGAGAACATCAATTCCCGAGAAATGCTTTGCGTCGGGTCGTTTGGCTGGTCCTCTGAAGAAGCATCTGTTTCAGTTGGCGGCGTCGGCATTGATGCAATAGACTCTTGCTTCTGGGCTGACTCCAGAAGAGTCTGGAGATCATCGATCATCTGCTGCGCGTCTTTAGATGCGACTGTGTGCTCCTTTTCGGTGACGAGTGCAATTAGGCGAGAGATGCTTTCATCAAGCTTCGGATCGACGGCAGGCGTTCCTGGAGGGTCGATGGTCGTCGCGTCTGTCGCGAGGAAGCCGGTCGGCCTAGCACCGGTCGAGTCCGCAGTCTCCCGGAGAACCACCACTTCCCTTTGGAGCTGTTTTAGCATCTCAAGAATCTCGGACTGTTGCGCTTGCGACGCAGACATTTGTGCCGCCTGCGACATGCCCAAGTTGACGTTGAGCATCAAGGCGTGACTGTGGACGACGCTTCTCATGTGGTCCAGGTCTTTCTCGCCAATGGTAATCTTTAGTCTCTTCCACAACTTGCCGGCGTGTCCTTCGGTTGGCGATATGCTTAGGCGCTGCAGCCTTACCTCAAGATGGTCCATGTCGCTCGCGCAGCGCCTCGCTGTATCCTGCAGCGCCAACGCGTCCGTCTGGGTGATCGATCCAGATTTCAAGTGCGACAGACGCTCTAGAATACTCTGTAGCTGAGCGATGTCGTCGACGAGATGGTGGACATTCTGGGGGCCATCTCTCACCGCCGAGAGGAGAGAGTGAATAGCTTTTGCCGATTTGAGGGCCAGGCAGACAAAGGCCAGTACGCTAGAGCCTGCACCGATTGCTTCCATTTTGGCTAATTGGTTTCTGCCTTGGGGACTTCGATGAGGGATAGTAATCGATGGGAAATGCGATGCAGTTGTGGGATGGAGAAGAGAAAATCACTGTGGATGTTGTTGGGCTGAGCTGAAGGTGATGGGCTGTGTGAGTGTCAGCCCAACCTGGGAGCCTCGCCGGTCCTAACAAGGCAGTCAACGTTTCACAGCAGATTTAGTGCGAGGCAAGGCATATGGCTGCGGATTCACTGGACCCGTCAACATCGGTGCAGTCAGGTGTTCTGGAGGACACATGGGCAATCGGTTCCAGTCCCGTGCCCTATTTAGGCCCATGCGGAACTCCCCAGCGGAGTCTTTAGAAATTTTGTCCCCCCAGAACAGTGCAAGTTATGCCGTTTGTTGCGAGCTTGTCTCCGCGGGTAGGGGAATGTGGTAGTGTGGCTAATCGGGCAGGGGAGGTGCTGGGCAGGGGTTCGGACCGCCAAGTTTTTTTTTTTGACAGGTGGTATGCGTTCTTTGGCAGACAGACGTTGCTGTCGCTGTCGCTGTGGCCGTTCCCGTTGCCGTCCCTTATTAGAGCAGGATTGCCATTGCTGTTCGCTATTTCCAAAGTGTAGTCGCTATCAGCGTCAGAACCTCCATCGTTGTCGATATCGCCGTCATTGTGATTGTCGCTAAACGACGAATTCCCAATCCGGCTCTGCCAGCTCGTTAGACTTCTCAATCTTAGGCCCGCCTACGAGCGACTCGGGCTCGCTCTCGATTTGGACCGTAGTAGCAGAGATGGGAACCCAAGAAGGAGGAACGAAGCTATACATCCACAGACCCGTTGAGCAATGTCTTCACCATGTACTACGCTCTCTAGTGGCACTAAAGGCACCGCCCTCCGACACCGACCGGAGAGCGGAGACGGCCCTCCACTAGACGACGCGCAAAAGCTGTTCCATCTGTGTGAGAGATCTCCTGCGTTCGGGGGCAGCTCCCAACACCGCCAGCTCCAACGGACGGACGCCACTGATACCGGCCGCCCGATTCGGGGACGCTGCAGTTGATGCAGAGCTGGTCCGGGCCAACGCGGAGGTGGACTGCCGAGGGTTCCATGAGTGGTCTGCCCTATACATTGCATGCCGATATGGTCACCACGTCGAGTTGACACTTCTTGTTTCTGCTAGTGCAGATGCGGACCTCGTGGACAATGACGGCACCCGGCCGGGCGTGGGAAGCTGGCTGCAATAAGAGGATTTGGGGAGCCGTCTGAACGTTTCCAGGTGGACTTGGGGCCAGTAATTAACTTCTGATAATTATTGGCGTACAAATCCCGAAAATGCCCGCATTCGCCGATGCCGCTCTTCAATTGACATGCTCCCACAGTGGATTTCTCTCAAGCTTATGGGGAAAATCCGCACATATCCGGGCAATTCCCGCCAGATTTAGCGTTGAATGACACGTGGTTGCGTTCATGAACGAGCAGTGGCGCTATCTTCTGGCCGAGCTAATGGCGTACTCTCGTCTCTCAAAGGGCGTTAAATGGCAAATGGCTCCTGAGTGGGTCCAATGCGCCAATAACTCGTGACTGCTTTGGGTGACCGACGGTCTACGGGAGGTAAAGGAGGGGGCAGAATTCTACAACTGCTGTGGTTAAGAAAAGAAGGTACTCCTCGTATAAAGTAGGAGTCCGATGGCGAGAAGACGCATCTCAATCTCAAGAGTTTAGTTAACCTTTACTATTACAGAATAGTCGCGCTTGCTTCCATCCCCGGCCCTCAACTGTGTTCATCTGAGTTGTCATGTCTTCTTCCCCATTCCCAAATCCCGTTGTGGCGCCGACCCACGTCCTCGCCCTACTCGACCGCCTTCATGAAGAGTCACTCACTCAAGAAGCTGCTATTGGGACGTATCTCAGTACAGCAGACGGCTTTGATGACCTGATGCGCGACAAGTTCATTGCCTTGGACCAAGACAAGTGCCAGTTTGTCTATCAGCTCGCCAGAGCTATCGGGGCCCGCAATGTTGCAGAAGTGGGCACCAGCTTTGGCGTCAGCACGATATATCTCGCCCTGGCAGTTGGGAGTAATCTCGAACGCAGCGGGGGAGAGGGTATCGTCATCGGCACCGAGAAGGAGAGCACCAAGGCTGAGAAGGCGCGACAGTACTGGAAAGAGGCTGGCGACGAGCTGGTGGCGCGCCATATCGATTTGAGGGAGGGCAATCTCCTCGAGACGTTGAAAGACAATGTCCCGACGTTGGACCTTGTGCTAATCGACAGTGAGTGATTGGGTTTCAGTATTTGGTGAGATAGGCCCAACTAATCAACCGTTTCCAGTCTGGGCACCTGTAGCGTTGCCTGCGTTAAAGCTCCTTGAGCCAAAGATGCGGCCAGGTGCGGTTGTCATTATTGATAACTCCATCTCTTCCGCCTCACGATACGCAGAGCTGCTGGCACATCTCCGATCCCCGGCCAATGGCTACACGAACTTGACTATCCCCTATTCCAAAGGCCTAGAAATGAGTATCAAGCACTGAGTTAGAGTAGATGTGTGGCGCATCGGGAAGGAAAGTGAGTTCTGAGAGGGTGAGGAGAAAGGGGGCTATTCACCCAAGTCATTCCATGGATTTTCACTTTTACCCCTTTTTCGGGCGTCCATGTGCGAGATGAAAAATGGCGACACGCCAGTCGAGATTGCGTACCTCCACATTGAAGAGACCTGGGACGTGGTGTTTCATCAGAGTCTACGTTGTTGCCTACTTATGCTGCTCCTTGTCTGACCAAGGCTAAAAGATGAGATGCTAGAACAACACTTCTTCGACTAATGTTGGAAGGCGAGCCCCATTGAGCGGCGAGAGATACAGCTCCGCAGGTTATTCATCCAGCGAGGGAGTTGGGGCTGTCGAAATCCCGCTTCCAAGCCGTAAATGCACATCCTTATTTCCACATTCATTCCATCTCAATCGTTCTGGAATCAGTGTAACCATCAATATTGTCCTTCCCCACCTTCTCCTCCATGGCTCTCCTCAACTCAGCTGGCACCTTCCACTTCATGCCGGCTATGCCGCCAGACCCATCAATGTACCACTTTGGCCTCTCAAGGGGCTTGTCCCCGACTGTTGGCCGGCTCAAGTAGGTAAATCCCTGATGCTGTTGCTCGCCGACACCGAGGTAGATGAGGTGCAACGCTGCCAATGCGGCGGAGAAGTCCATCCTCACGTCGCGGAGAGAAGTAGACGTCGATTTTGCTACTGCGTTTGCGATCGAGACTAGTAGTGGCGTGAACAGCTCGGAGTTGGGATTGAAGCGCACTTCCTTCGATGGAAGGTCCAAGTTGGCCATGGCCTCTGCCTTTTCTGGAAGACGGTCCTCGACGTCCGAGTTTTCTGAATCGAGATCTAGAAGGACGTCATCTTCCGCTTCGGCCGAGTCCCACGACTCTGAATATGCGTCGTCTTCGTCTTCTTCGTCTTCCTCGAGGTCGGAGGGATCGTAGTCGAGCAGCCATTTTCCATCCGGCGTGGTCGAAGACACGCTGATGAACACGGAAGCCACTAGGGGCCCAAATGCACCAAAGGCTTGTGGAGAGATAATCCATTTACCGTTGAGATTCAGCGTGACAAGAGTAGAGAGCTGGGAGACTCTTCGTATCCCAAGACTTAGGTCGTCTTCCGCGCCGTCTTGGACGAAGCTCTCGAGCTCGGCCAGTTCATTTCGTGGATCATGATCCCGAAGGCGGATGTTCAGCGAGGCGAGAGAGGGGAATGCAGGGCGCAGGAACACCTGCGCAAGAGCTGCCCGAACCTCTTGTCGTTGAGAGGCCATGCGGCGGGGCGGCATGAAGGTCTCCCAAGCCGCGTTCTCAAGACATGGAAGAGCCCTAGCGATGGCGCAGATGACATCGGGGTGGAGCATCCGATCACTGTGGCAGCTGGTGCTGCAGTCGAGGTTCTCGAAGTTGAAGGAGGATATGCAGGGCACGGAAGGGAGACCCCCGGGCGGAAGCACACTGTCGTCGATGCCGATGTACTTGAAATGGTTCCGATCGTATTTGACCTTGATTCCCGGGCTGCGCAGGATTGGGTCGTCCGAGGGCGAGGTGGCCGTCAGTGACCAGTCGACGCCCTTGTACTGCTGCCAGGAACTGAGCCGCGTGAAGAGCTCGAGAATGGCTTGCGTGAAGGCGGCCGAGTTTTCGGCCACCTCGCGACGGCTCTGGAATTTGTTTTTGAGACGCTTGTCGCTGACGACAGGTAGAACGACGTCGTAGCTGATTGTCTTCACGAGACTGCGCAGGTCCGGGTTCGAGAAGATGTCATCAAACTGTCTCAGCGATTCGCTACAGCTGTTGAGTCGAACTCTGGAGAAGGATCGAGCCTCGACCCGGCTGACAACTACTCTCGAGAGTCTGCCCACGTCGGTAGACGAGACGAAGTCGAGAGTTTCCGATGTAGTCATTTTGTTAACTAGTGGTGATGTTGGGATTCTCGAATCTCGTGTTATCTTTTGGGTATAAGGTTTGTTTGTGTGTGCGTCATTGAACCACTGTTTTTGTTTTTGTTTTCCTAGCTAGTAACCGTAGGCAACACCCCATACCAGGATTGCTGCATCCCTTACCTCTTGGCATCTCTTGGCCCAATAAGCAGGAGAGGCTGCTTGCTGTCCTTGGCAAGTTGGTCTCGATGTCACAGTGTCACAGTGTGGAAGAAGAGAGAACCCTGCTTAGCTCAAATGAACAAGGCCAACAATAAGAGCATCCTGGTGATCCTTTGACATCTTCGGTGTCAGAACCCAAACGTGCATCTTACGGAACTAACTACAATATGCGTTATCTGGATAGCTACATTACATAGGCAGCCGACAGTTCTACCAGCCACCTTACTAACTAATTAAAAAACGAATCTGAATGGACTCACCCACGCGCCCATGTCATCAACCGCCGCCCTCAGTGCCTGAATCTTAGCTCTTCTAGTCGCCCGGAACGGAGTTTGCGCGTCTAGGGTCGGGTCAGTTCCATCGAGAACCTTCTCAATTCGGGGCATCCACATGGTTAGGAAGGTCCTCAGTTTCATGGCGGCAAGATCGGTGCGGCCCTTGACGAAGCCCATCCAGAGCTGTTTCAGCCCCTGGATCTGGGACGTGTACCTGGTTTGGCTGCGCAGGAAGTCCTCGGCCTCGTCCATCCGGTTTCCGACACGCGTCGCCTGCGCCACGATCGTGGACTGGATCTGGGCCGAGTTGAGGTACTTGTATGTCATGAGCATGATCTTCATGCTCCGGATGGCGGTGTCGACGGTGTTTTCGGATGCCACGGCTCCGTCCATATCGCTGGTCCCGGGGAGGGCGTGCAGGTTCATGAATGCGTACTCCTTGGCGATGTTGACCGACTCCAAGACAAACACGAACTCGTCCTCGTGGTTGGCTGGGTAGGCCACCCTCCCCCCCGTCGCCCCAGTCTCTTGCTTGGCAGAGTAAGGGTATCCGTCGGCGATATACTGCCATGGCGATCGGCTTACCGCGTTTGGCACGACCGGCGACATGGCACCGTTGTCGTACCAACCCGAACCTGCCTCGGCCATGTCGTTGCAAACGTCGCTATACGCGCTTTCTTTGAGGAACTCGGCCAGCAAGTTTGCCTCCAGTATGTGTTCCACGACATATCTCTCGTTTGATTGGGCCTTTCCCGGGCGTGGCGGTCTTCTAACCGATTGTTTGGCTGGTTGGATGCCAAACGAGTCTTTTGGTTTCAAGGGTGACTAAGATTAGCTGGCGTTGGACACGTGCATTGCAAGAGCGCATTGATGCCGGGGAGAAACAAAAGGAAAATGCTTACAATCGTTGCAGTCACCCCAGTTGCCATTGTCCCAGATGGGATATGCCGCCTGGGTTTCCCATTTTTTGATGTGGAAGCCGAATGACCTTGAACCCGAGCATATGGTTACATCCTTGCCCTTCGCGCGGGCCTCCAGCACACCACGCCCAACGAGGCTCGTGTCGTTAGCTGGGTCAGTGGCAATTATCTCCTCCCTCCTTGCCAGGGGGGCACTCTCCGGCTGGACGTAGGCAAAGTCGGAGCTCTCGGCATCGTAGAATGAGTCAACGGCCACAATTTCCGAGCACTCCCCGGGGTCCTGGAGGCCCTTGTTTGGGCACAGCTTCTCGGCCTTTGGTAGGGTGATGACGGGCCCGTAGGGAACCAGACGCTTGCGCAGGCCCGTGCCAATCAATGAGTGAGCCCTAGACGAAGAGTTGTAGCCGAGGAGAGAGTCATCTTGTCTCTTGGCGTTTTGTTGCGTGATGCATTGCCATTCCTTGCTAGAGTCCTCGGGGATGATGCGTTTGTTTAGCTAGAGCACCATGTTAGCAGGTCAGACACAAAGCGAGCGGATAGATAGCAGGACAAACCTCGCCAAAGGTATATGGGGATGGGTGCCATTGAAACACGCTCGGCACATGGGCGTCGGCCACGAGCTTCACTCCCGCCTCGACCTTGTAGCCAAACAGGCAATCGCCGCCTACAATGTCCGACTTGGCCCTGACCCTGCCGTAGAGATCGCCGTGGAGCTCGACTTCAGCATCCTCGATGCCCCATTGGTCGTTGAACTTGATGCCAAACGCCAGGGTGGGAAGGATGTGTGCCTCGGCATATCCCTCCGCAGTCACTGAGGCATCGAAGCTGGGCGCCGCGAGTCCATCCTTGGGGAACTGGCGGTTCGGGTTGTCAACCTCCTTGGGCTCAAATGAGGCTTGCTGCGGGTATGTCTGCCTAATCTCCCAGTTGGCAAGCTGGGCCTTGGCTTCGATACGGCCCTCGATGGAGATGCCGGCTTTGAATCGCGCGTTCAGGTCGAAACGGGGACCAACTTGGTTGACTTTAGTACGTAGGATGCAGCAGGTAAGAGAGCGAGGAAATACAACTTACGCTTGACGATTCCGGGAATATTAAAGGTGCCTCCCGGAATGGGCAGCGGCACGATGGTGAAAACGCCCGAGTCCCAGTCCATCCTCATTGATGCGTCGATGGTGAAGATGGCTTCGACACTTCCCTATTTGTATCTTGTGTAAGCTGCTGTCCCGTCGTCCAAGAATCAGACTCCTTCTTCGCTCACCTCGTTATTGAAATGGAGAAAAGACTGGCTCAGATCCATGTTAGACCCCAGAGTTGTGATGATGGTGAATCCAAACGACGTCGACATTTGGATTCCCGCTGTCACCACGGCATCGAGTTTGGCCTTGAAAGCCCCGCATGTCCAGTCTTCCTGCAGAATGATGGCCGACACTTCCTCCTCATAGTCATGCCTCTTCTCGACCTTGATGTTGATATTGAGCAGTTCCCTCAGCCAGTCAACGACACCTTCGCCAAACCAACGCTTCCGCAGCTCCTCTCGATCAACCGCGCCAAAGTGGTAATCATCTCGCCATTCTTCTTCAAGCCAGCGACGGTGGTTACCCTTGACGTCGGACAGAGAGCGCTTGAGCTTCTTGGACGATGGCGCGGCGACGATCCTGTCCCAGTATCCCTCCTGGTTTCTGTCGTCCCGGACCAGTGAGTGTCTATTTCTAGACTCAAGGGGAAGGGAGGGGTCACACTTACGAAAAGTCGATTCGCATATGCGTCGGACCAAAGTCCCGCGGCACCCGGGTGAAGTCGTAGTCGAACGTGAGATCATAGACGACTGCCCTCTCGCCGAGGTTTCTCTTGGCCAAGTGCCGAGGGAGAGACTGGTTTCTGGAGAGTTCGAGACTCTTTGCGACGGCGTACTTACCGGGGCCGCATCCCTGCCCCCGGGGCATCTCGAGGATTGTCCCGGGAGCACCGTGGCCTTTGTAAATGTCGCCGCAGTTGCTCTTATCCGAGTGGTCGGTGCACACCATCTGCACCGTCTGCTCTTGCTCGCTGACGGCGTCGTTGCAGTTGTATAGCTCCCAGTGTGACCCGTCGCGCTTGTCGAGCGATGTTTGTATCTTGTCCGAGCTGGCCAAGACATGGAACTGGAACGCAGCCGCATTCGGGTCGTCGTCCGAGTCGTTGTCTTCCACGCCGTCTCCCCAAGTGTTGTCGATGTTGAGATCGAACTTGGTCTTGACATCGTCGCCGGTCGGCGGGTTTTTGAACAAGTTTTCTAGAGGAACCGGAAGGAAGAAGGCCTCGCCGGAGGGCGGGGGGCAGCAGAAGACTCGCAGGCGGCCAGGGTCGAGGCCTCCGCAAGACCTGCCACCACCAGAGCCGGCCCATGTCACGGCAATCTGAGAATTCAGGTCGCAGTGGCCGTCGTAGCAGTTGCCCTGGTCGGGCGAGCCCTTCCATTCGCAGCCGTCCCATCGCTTCAAGTCTTCCGGCGGACAGCAGTACAGGGAGACGTGGCCGAGGTCGTAGTCATGCAGTGCTGACCGAAGTGAGGCGCCCTTGAGACTGTACAGATTCTCGAGCTTCTTTTCATCCTTGGTAAGGTAACCCGACCATGTCAGGGGCTCCTCACCACTCTTGCACTCCTTGCCGTTGCTCGCAAAGTAGCACTTGTTCTCGCGCTCGGCCGCTACCTTGCAGCAATACATCTTGTTCCCGTTCTCGCAGTACGCGCCGTCACCCCACTTGTTTAACTGCAGGCCGACTTCTCCCGGTTCGCACCGGCCGACGCATTCGGGGGCTGAACTCCTCCTGCGAAGCGGCGAAGCTGTCAGGTCTTGGCGAGGGAAATAGAGGGTTCTGGGACAATGGCATTATCACTTACCATTGACAATCATCCGGGTCGGGGGCCGCAGAGAGGGGACAGCAAAGCGTGCTGTCTTCCTCCTTCGAGTGTCTTGTGACGATGGTAGCACCGCCGCAAGGCTGGGTAGTGATCTTTTTGAAGCCAACTTTGCACGATCCGCCGCAGTCAGTGACATAGCATCCCTGGGCACCCATATCCTGCCAGTAGGATGCGTCATCGGCCTGGTAGCTGCGCATCGCCAAGGCTATGGTCTTGGGCCCAACAATGGCTGATAGAGCACTGAGGTCGTCTGTGTCTTGATCCACCTGCAATCACAGATTAGCAAAGAGGTCTTCACTGTCAGCCACAGTCATGTCTCCAATTACTTACCGACCATATGAGCAGTCCGCCGAGGCCAAGCTTATTAGCAAACTCAATCTTGGCCTGGATGGTTTCTTCATCGTCCTAGAAAGATGCGTCAGTCAGAGGAAGTAATCATTTGAATCAGCCGAGTAATGGCCTACTCACATAGCTAATCCACTGGTTTTGGTTCCACACAATGTACTTGACTTGGTGTTCTTTGTCGTAGTATGGCTTAAGGTCGTGCTCCTCGATGATGTCGACAATCTCTCTGTAAGCCAGGGTACCAGAGTTCTTGGTGCACTTTTGTCCAAGTCAGAGAGGTATTAGAAACAACGATCAGTATCTAATTAAAGTGGGAGCGAAGGACTCACCGGGCCAGGATCGGCACCGCCAGAGAACGGACAGCCGGGCTTGTAGCAAGTCGGGTCGGTCAGGGTGAAAGAGCGTCCGTAAAAGCCGAATCCGAGATTGAGCTTCTCGGGTGGGATATCATTCCGCCAATACAGATCCAGGGCCAGTTTGATCTCGGTAATGTTCGTGTGGGCAAGCACGTTGGACCCAATTGGGTTCCATGCATCCCACACGCCGTGGAGGTCGTAGCTCATGATGTTGACGAAATCGACAGCTTTTGTGCTGCCTTTGATGTCGAAGTGGCGGAGATACCAGAAACTGGTTGGAGTGGTGAACGAGACAACGTACTCAAGCGGCTGTTTCTTGATGGCGTCTCGCAGCTCCTCGAGGAGAAGAGTGAAGTTCTCACCATCCTTGTCCGAGCCGCCACGGTCTTCGGCTCCCGGGTACTCCTAGTCGTGGCAAATTGATTGCCAGGTCAGCGTCACCGTGCCTTCAACAAAGCGGGAAACGTGGGTAATATCTCCTACCCAATCGAAGTCAACGCCGTCAAAGGCGTATTGCCTCATAAAGCTCATGAGGTTCCCAATGAACTTGGATCGATTTGCTTTCGAACTGACCACGTCGTGGAACACGGTCTGGGTTGGGCCCGGGTCGTTAAAAGTCCAACCTCCGAGAGCAATCATGACCTTGAGAGCCTTGTTCTTCTTCTTCATAGCTGTTATCTTGGAGAAGAGGGAAGGGTCTAGGTCCTCCATCGGCACAACCTGGAAGTCGACAGGAGTGATGTAGGCAAAGGAAAATATCAGATGGGTGAGTGCTCCGACGGGAATATTCTCGATAGCCTAGTGATCGAGTTGTGTCAGTCATCGAGTTCGAGTCGAGGACTAGGAATGATTACAAGAAGGAGTCCGTCTTACCATGCCGTTGCATTTTCGGTCATGCACCCATGCTTCATAGTAACCTGGAGAGTTAAAGCAGAGCAGTTGGTTAGTTTCCACCGTTACCCACGACGGTCATAATAGATGAGACGCACCTATGACTCTCTTTCGGACGTTGCCTTTCGAAGCACCAGAACCTGGCTGCTTGCAGTTGCTCTGGCACGACGTCTTTTCGTCGTTGGTGACTTTGCAAAAGTCTGCGGTCATGCCGCAAAAGCCATATGGCGAGCAGCAGACGTTCAGGGGGCACTCCTTGCCCGGCGGGTCAGCATATCGCCCGCATTCTGCCTTGGCGTCGCAGTTGCTCCAGCAGACGTCATTGGGCGACTGTCCATTGGTGCCGCATGCATCGGGGCCGTAGTTGCACCACCCCGTCTCCTTGGGACAGCAAGCCTCTGGTGATTTCCGGAATCAGCATCGTTATTAAACCTGCCACCGGGCTGATGGGACGACGTAGGGGATGAAACGAAACGAACCATTGCGACATGGCCTATCTGGGCCACAAGAATAGTCCTGCTCTTGGGTCACCTGCCGGCCCATGAGCAGGTCGCGGGTCTCAACCACTGCCAGTGCATCGGGTTGGACGGGGCACAATGGGGCATTGGGATCCTGTCGGGGCTTGACAGAGTAGTCAAAGGGACTATGATCCGAGTCAGCAAAGCGACTTCCTGGCTACTGAGGTGAGGCAGACGTACTGATAAGCCTCATTACGACAGGTAGTGGCAGGGTCGATCGACCTCTCTGGGTGTCGATGGTGGTGGTGTCCATGGTGACGAGGACGACCTAGGACGGGAGTGGTAAGGTGCAACAAAAGAATGGTAAGTAATGATCGTACTATGAGAAAACGAGAGGACGTCCTGCAGTTTGCCATGACTGCAGATTGGATGGGATAAAAAACAAGAAAAAGAAAAAAACGAGTGTCTTTGGGGCTGGCGGAGCTGGCCCAGGTGAAGTTTGTGCCGAAGATGTGCGGCTACCGCGAAGGAAAGACATTCAGCATCACAGTCTACCCGCGACGACGTAACCGGAGGTAACTTCTAGCAGTACTTATAGTATCTTCATCCGCCGGGCAATTCTTCTTAACCGACACCTTTGCCTGTCGCCCCTTTGCACCTGCAGACTCCGAAGTGCATCTTGGATAGCGTATGGTGAGACCATAATAACCCCGAGGTATCTATTCATATCAGGTACATGCCGTGATGAACCCAGAATGTGCTCGGCTGCATATCGGCCCCTCGATATTATGGGGTGATGTGTGATTCAGTGCTCCTTTACATAATGGGAAACCGTCCAAACAGAACACTTACGATTATTTCAACCGCGATACGCCCCGAACTCGGCCTCCTCCACGCACTCGAAGGAAATGAAGCGGTCTCCCAAACCTGGTCATTCCCACCCACCTTCTGCATTTAGGGTTGCAGATAATCCTTCGTTTGTGGCCGCCAAGTGAACCAAGCCAATAGTTACCTAGTGAACCCCCAAGAACTTTATGGCCGCAGCAAGTGCCAAGCATTCATAAATGCAGGAACATGTGCCAAGAGATGCGGAGCCCAGAGAAACGATGTACAGCAATTGAATAATCTTGCCCCAATAGCCGCGTACTATTAACCGCAGTCTCGCTGCATCTCCTAACCGTTTGTCTTGGAGCTGAAAGTCTTCAGCTCCAAGACCGCAGACCTACTAGCCAGGTGTCTAATATGAACGCCTGAACCCGGCATTCAGGCATGACTAAGTTAAAATGAACATAGCGAAACGAGGCCAAGACGAGACAGAAGCCTCGTCGGCTGTAAGCGGCCGTTTCAACGAGACAACACACAGCCTTAGCGGCTGGGCGTCCTCGCGACTAGTCCACAACGGTGAGCTAGCACTGCATGCAAACCCTTCGATCCCGGCTCGTCCCGCACCGATTAAGATTGAGCCTCTCCATTTTTAGACCTCGGTCTGAGCCCTCCGATCCTCCGATCCTCAGATCCCCCCCACATAGTCTATCTTCTCGCTCGCCAACTCCTATCTTGGTTCCCTTTCCCGCAGGGTGGGATTTAAACTGGGGGCTACGTTCGTCTTAAAAAAAAGATTTACGCTTCATTGATGGATGAAAGGCAAGAAATGCAACGCAGCCACTGCAATCACATGCACGCCATTGTAACCCATTCGGCCCCTCGTGGATGTACAAGTAAGTACCTGTACCATTATGAACATGAGAAAGTTGCGAGGCAAATTGCGAAATGGCATGGAATGAGAAGCCCACCTGTGAGATCCTGCTCCTGGACTTCCAGTCATGTCTTGCGTCTCCTTTCCGCCGACCTTTTGGATATCATCTGGGTCTCCCCGGTCTCTCCCTCACACATACTCGGTCACTCCTTAAGCTTCCACGCTACAAACCTGTCTCCTCTCCATCGTGAGATTGTCACTCGTTTTATTGAGTTCAAATGCCATGGGCTCGTTCCCCTCCTTTTCAGCCTATGGCTGGTTCGTTCCTTATCTGATTCTTGCCCTTTTCCCTTATTCTGTACCGGCTGGTACCTTTCTGGAGCCCAATGCTGCCCCCGTGGGCATCAGCCCAGCGTGCCTGACCGCCCTGACTGCTGACACTGCTTGCAGAGAGGCGGTGGCGGCCTTGGTGCCCAGCGAATACTATCCGTTGACCAAGCTGCAATCCATCTGCAATCCGGCTTGCGTGGCGTCACTAGCATCTTACCACAACGCCGTTGTCTCCAACTGTGCCCAGGATACGTGGGAGGATGAAGGCGGGAACAATCATCCCGTGGCCATGTTCAGCGAGCTGATCAGGTACTCGTACGATCTTGCCTGTCTTACTGAGGGAGGTCGGTTTTGCAACAACGTCGCTGCCGCATTCGCTGCTGCTGCTGACCCGGATGCTGCTGAGCATCCGGGAGGCGTGCCAGCGGGCGGGGATTTTGGAGACCACGACACCTCGGACCCTTGCGATACTTGTCTCCTCGCCAATCTCCGGTTCCAGGCTGGCTCACCGTACTATGATGGACCCAAGCTGCAGTCGCTGTCCATGTACGAATCCAGGACGTCGAGTTGCGGCGTTGCAAATATGCCCCTGACAACGACGACCAACAGCCTCATCACGTTAGTTGCATCGTCGTTGAATAAATAAATGACTTCTGATCTGACAATTCCCAGGCCAACTACTGTGGTTCCTACACCAACTCCCACTTGCGCTGGAACGACATACACCATCCAGCCAGGAGACAACTGCCACTCTATTTCCCTCTCCCAAGGAATTGGGACAGAGTGGCTCATATTGGAAAACGACCTTGCTGCCTTCTGTCACGATTTCCCAACCGAAGGAGAGCTCTGTCTCGTCAATACCTGCACTGTCCACACTGTTCTAGAATCCGACACGTGCAAGAGCATCGCCAAGGCAAATGGTATCACCGAGGCTCAGCTAAGAGCCTGGAATCCAGTAAGTTTGACACCTAGGACAAGAGCACTTGACCATGCGAGTGAAAACATGCTGACCTACCTCTCTTTTCGCCCTCCAGTCCATCAACGCAGGGTGCTACAACCTGAACCAGATGGTTGGCGACCAGCTGTGCGTTGCCAAACCCGGAACGCCCTATATCACTCCCGGCCCCACCACACTTGCGCCCTCGATACCCATCACAGCAGCGCCAATGCCGACGAACGTCGCGAGCGGTACGAACACGTACTGCGGGACATTCTACGAAGCCAGACTGGGAGATTTCTGCAATCTCATCATCATGAAGTTCGGCATATCTCTTGACGACTTCGTTTTCCTTAACCCGGCCATTAACGAGAACTGCACCAACTTGTTCGCGGAAGAGTCTTATTGCGTGCAACCCGTTGGCGATAGTAAGTGCTAATACTTAGCTCTCTAGGTGGTCATTCGGCACTCTTGCACGCCTTGAAGCTAATCTCGACTGCAATAGTCAACACGTACAGCGGCAAGCCTGGATACGGTGCCCCTACGCTCACCATGACGGGCACCATTGATGACACGGCCACCACTCTCCCAGATGCTTCCTTCACGTACCCGTTGCCCGTGAGGACTCCCCTTCCGCTAGCCAGCGGCACGCGGAAGGAATGCTACCAATATGCCGACGGGGACGAATGGCAGGTGAACATAACGTCGACCTATTTCTCCTCCCAGTGCGAGTTCTTCGCCGCCGTCATGGGCGTGACCTTGGAGGATCTCCAAGTTTGGAACCCCAGTGAGAACACACAAATCGCCGACGTCATTGGTAATCTCATCCTGCTAACCAGTCTCGTGCAGGCCTGGGAGACACGACAGACCCGAGTTGTTCATTTGAGTCCGGCGTCCGATACTGCGGAAAGTACTATTATGGCGACAGAGAAGCCGGCGATGATAATGGAGACCCTGGCCTCCCGGGCCGCGTTAGTTCCCCCCTCCTCCAACACCCTTACCGCCGCCCCCGGTATTTTTTGCTTCTGTAACTGACTTTCAGGTGCGTTTCAGGAGGGGATGACTGAGGACTGCACAATGACCGTCAATGTCCGGCCTGATGGATTGCCGACTTGCCAAAGCATCCTTGACGAGTGGGAACTCTCCAATCAAGAGTTCTATGAAATGAACCCAAGTGTTGGGGTAGACTGCAGTGGGATGTGGGCAGGTAAGGAGACCGACAACCAGCCAAGCCGGTCTGGGTGATAATTGGTTAACAAACTTCGCAGGCTATCACTACTGTGTTCGTACCTCGGATTGGGTGCCCCCGACGGATCCCGAGCCGTCGCCAACGACTTCATTTCCAACAACGACTCCGTCTCCAACAACGCCTCCCACATCAGTCCCAACGGCCCCAGGTCCCGTCCAAGACGGCCAACCGGAGAACTGCAACGTGTGGCACATTGTTGCGGGTAAGTTACTACAAGTCCCCCTTCCAATTACTTCGCTACAGCCACCTAACCTTGTCGCTATAGCCGGAGACGACTGCTCTATCATCACAGCAGCGTACGACATCACCTTTGCGCAGTTCGTCGAATGGAACCCCGCCGTCTCCAACGACTGTCTTTCCGGCTTCTGGGGCGGCTACGCATATTGCGTGGGCGTCAGCAGTGGGGGAGGAGGGGAGCCCATTCCGGCCCCCGAGCCCAACCAGGCCGGAAACGCTATCTCCACGTGCAACGAGTACGCTCAGGCCCAAGACGGCGATTGGTGTGCCGCTTTTGCGGATCGGCATGGGCTTGACTACGCTAACTTTTACTCGTGGAACTCGGCGCTTGGCGGGAATGGGGCGAACTGTGGTGGCTCGTTCTGGGCGGGATACTGGTACTGCATTGGTGTTGCTGCTTAGATACATGTTGTACAGTACAGTAGTGTCTAGATGGGTAACTGTATAGCATCTAGAATGACGAAGAGTTGTTTACGAAAAGGACAAGGTTAATGGCCTCATCGAAAAGCCTGAAGACTTGTTGATATTAACTAGATATTTACATAAGGCTAACTTGTCTAATAATTACACATAATAATTGGGCTATCTTGTGACATTCTGAGTGCATCATTGAACAAGAAGACGTCCCAGATCAAGATGTGAGATCGCGTAATGGCTCGGCCCACTTCTTTCCAGGCTTCCTCTAACCAAGTGTCTCACTCAGCTCAAACACATTTATAGCTTTTGGCAACGGTCGAGTCTCCACAACCACGATACTTGGCCACCATTGGATATCGGCAGACCTTCCGCGTGAAGTGTGCCGGCCAGCCAGGCAGGGTCTCGGCCTCCAGCTCCTCCGGCGCAGTCCCGTTCTCTACCCAAGCCACCAGCGCCCCGAACGGATCCGTCGGCACCGCGCCCGGCGTCGTGCCGTAGCCGCAGTGGTCGACCCCCGGCGCGAGGAACAGGCGGAAGAAGTCGTCGACGGCCCTGCCTCCCATGGCGCTCTCCACCTCCTCGAGATAGTGGACGCTGTCCTGGGGGTAGATCAGTTGGTCGGCCAGGCCGTGCCAGACGAGGAGCCTGCCCCCGGACTTCTTGAGGCCCGAGAGGTTCGGGTCGGCCGAGCCGATGACCGAGTCGAACTTCTGCTTGGACTCGCGGAAGAGCTCGGTCAGGCCCGCCGTGTCGATCTTGGTGGTGTCGAATGCCGGGTTCGCCTTGACGAAGTAGCGGATCCACGTATCTGCGACGGAGAAAGGGAAGCCGACGCTTGCTCCCTTGTCGTCGACGGTGGAATTTGAGAGAAAAGCAAGAGAGGAATCGACAGGCATGCCATACCAAAGCTTTTTACCGGATGGGGTTGTGGGTCCGTCCCAGATCTTGCGAACGATGGAAGCCACCTGGCGGCTGATGACAACCTCCTTGCCATTACACTGGACCTTGGAACCGACGACGGTAAAGGGATCAAAGTTGCACTTTGACACGTCATTGATGACTCCGTCCTTGACCTTGTCCTTCCCATCGCACGCCAAAATAGCCGCCTGGACGACAGCGTCCAGCTCACATGTCGAAGGATAGTAGCCCGCCTCCTTCATCACAACCTGCGGCCACAGTTCTGCAATAACATATTCCGTCCAGTATATAGCCGGCGAGCCAGCCAAGATGCCGTCAAAATCGTCGGGGTACTTCTGCGCGGCGACGAGGCCTTGCCGCCCTCCCGTGGAGCATCCGTTCCAGAACGAATGGCGAGCGTGCTTTGCGTAGACGGAAGCCGTCACTGCCTTGCCGACGACGGCCATGTCATGGATCGACCGCGATGCGAAGTTGGTCAGGAGGTCGAGGTTCACCATGCCGTCGGGCTTCAGCGCCCAGGCAGCCGGGGTGCTCGGGTCGCCGGAAAGACCGGCATCGGTCGAGGAGACTGCGTAGCCCCGGGACGCCGGAAGGGCGAGGTCGAGTTCCCCCAGGCCAGCGACCCAGGCGCCGCCTCCGATGGCGACGAATCGGTTATTCCAGCCGTGGAGAGGCAGCCACGTCTGTACGTGAACGGTGTCGTTCGCACCGGGGTGGGTGAGGATGACGTTGACTTCGCAGACGTTGAGGTTGGTGACGTCTTGGTTTAGAGTCGGAGGTGCCTTCGACACTGAGTAGTCGCGCTTCACGCTGCTAGTGACAGAAATAACCCTCGCCCCTGGAACATGGGGGGCTGGGATGTTGGAGCAGAATACCGACGTTCCTGGAAGGGCCGAAGCACGAGCAGGATGGAAAGCAAGCCCTACTGCGAGGAACGATAGTAACAGTGACATAGTGGGCTCGTGTGTACAGTTCGAATCTTCTGTAGATTCTAATTGCTGCTTAAGAAAGGGGGAAGATCATCATGGTGATATGACGTGGAAAGCAGCTTTATACAACTCCACAACTCAATCATATCCGTGATGTGGCAGGGACATCCAGGATTTTACGAGCTTTTCGGGCTGTCCTTGTCTCCCCCCCGGAGGCATCAATTTTTCACACGTGGCTACCAGACAGGGAATAGAGGTTGTCGTCATAGGAGCAAAAATTTGGAATCATGGCACTGCCACCGCTCGGGCTATGATACTTGTAGTCAAGGCCCTCCCGCTTTGGGAGAGGCTGGCTTCAAACCTGCGGAAGAAGGCTCGTGGAGCCGCCAGCGCTGATTCAGGACAGATCCAAGACACGGCAGGTTGACGAATGACAGCTTGTGCACTGGCTTTAGCCTAACGGAGTAGTTCCGCGGTTCGAAATTAGAGGGAGGTGCTTACTCAGGCACCTGGAGAATCAACAAGGACTTTCGCTTACTCAGGTACCCGGAAGATCAACAAAGACTTTCCGGATCTGAAAACCTAAAATCTCACAGGCGGAGAAGATCTCGCAGACGCGGCCCAGTTTTTAAGACGCAGGGCCGGCAAATAACGCATGATTGGGCGCTGTATCATCAGTCTTGGTTTTGGATTGTCTTTGAGTCGGACACAGCCTAGGTCCCGGGGATACCTCACTCAGCTTCTACACTACAGAGTACGCTAGTATAAACGAGCAATAAAGACCAGCAGAATTGC
Organism: Phialemonium atrogriseum; assembly: GCF_030411735.1. NCBI lineage: Eukaryota > Fungi > Ascomycota > Sordariomycetes > Cephalothecales > Cephalothecaceae > Phialemonium > Phialemonium atrogriseum. The sequence goes on along the minus strand of NW_026848177.1, from coordinate 1,800 downwards.
AAGCGGCCCTGACAAATAACACCGGGTGCACCGCCGCCGTGCAACCGGTTATTCAGTGTCGAAATCAGACCTGGAGATGATGTTTCCGGGGCTCTACTAAGGATTATGTCTCGTCCAGTGACGTCAGCGCCATGAGCGGTTCCGGTATAAAGATTGGGATGTCATCATGTGGAATTAAACTGTGTCGACGGGCTAGTAGACGCTATTGGAAAAATAAGAAAAAACGCAGTCACAATGCGTCTTGTATCCTATTTCGTGGCTGTCACAACGGTTGTTGCTGTGGCCGCGGCGGTAGTTGTTACCCCTTGGCACATGGCGGGTCGCAGTCTCTCTTCGCCATCTTCCCTCAAGTTCTCAGGAAATGCCATAACTCGGAGACCCACAAACTCCACGGGGCTCCCGCGACTTGAGCCCCTCCGATATGTAAACACGACCCGCCTCCAGGTCGCTTACTACGAAGACGGGCCGGCAGACGGCCGAGTCGTGCTGCTCCTCCACGGCTGGCCATACGACATCCACAGCTACACCGTCGTAGCCCCGGCCCTCGTCAAGAAAGGGTATCGCGTCATCGTCCCTTACCTCCGCGGCAACGGCCCCACCACTTTCCTCCACGCCGACACTTTCCGATCAGGCGAGCAGGCCGCCCTGGGATACGACATCATTGAGCTCCTCGATGCCCTCAATATCCCCAAAGCCATCTTCGCCGGCTACGACTGGGGTGGTCGCGGGGCCTGCGTTGCGGCCGCGCTGTGGCCGGAGCGCTGCGAGGCCCTCGTCTCCGTCAACAGCTACCTGATCCAGGACCTCTCCAAGGCGTGGGTACCGCTCGATTCCAAGATCGAGGCCGGCTTCTGGTACTTCTACTACTTCCTCACGCCGCGTGGGGGGGCCGCGCTGGCCGAGCACCCCAAGGACATCGCGCGCGTCGTCTGGAACAAGAACTCACCGCAGTGGAACTACACCGAGGCCGACCTCGACCGCGCCGCCGAGACCTTCGTCAACCCGGACTACGTGAGCGTTGTGACCCACGTGTACAGGCACCGTCTGCTGTACGCCCCCGGCGACCCGGACTACGCAGACTTTGAGCGGGCGCTGCTGAAGCAGCCGCCGATTCCCGTGCCCGCCGTGACACTGGACGGCTTGGCGGATGGGAATTTCCCGCCCACAGATGGCTCGCCATCGGCGGCGAATTTTGCCGGGCCGAGGGTGCATCACCAGGTCGCCGGCGCGGGGCATAATCTCCCTCAGGAGAAGCCGCAGGAATTCATTGACGCTGTGCTTGAGGTGGCTGATCTGAAATGAGGGACAGGCGCTGCTGTGGGGGTTGGTAATTGGAGATTCTAGTCAGGTGGTGGCTAACAATCCGCGTCGCAATCTGCATCCATGCAAGTCGATGAGACGGGTACCGCTTGGATATTTAAAAGACCTCAAATGATTACTACCAACATTGCACAAATTGTGGTATCATATTGTCTGCACCTCGCATCTCATTTCGCTGCCTCAGGGTTATCACGACTTTGGAGGATTTCGTCTCTTTCACAGGCAATAATCCTAGCAGGTAAAGGAACAACATTACAAAAGTCTATTATTGTAAATCCAGTTTGTTGAATACCAATTAATACAGCAAGATTAAGATGTGTGCACCAATAATACTAGCCTAACTAGGTAAGTAGTTTAACATAAAAATTATCAAACCTCTTAAGGACTATAAAGATTACTTGATAAGTCTAACTTCAAACCCATATATTAAGGTAACCACAATAGTGATGACTAAGCGGTTTGCTGATTAAGCATCACATA